>NC_045152.1:24921318-25038818 GCF_900700415.2 Clupea harengus | reverse complement strand
GTGAGTGTGTGTGTGTGTGTGTGTGTGTGTGTGTGTGTGTGTGTGTGTGTGTGTGTGTGTGTGTGCATGTATGTGACAGACAAAGTCCCGCGCACAAACACACACACACGCACACACAAACACAGAGAGTGTGATGGGTGACGTGAGGTTGGAGGAGTCAGAGCCAGATTGCAGTGCTAATGGCCTTTGAGTGTGGAAGGGACAAGACAGAATAAATTCCCTAGAATAGTGTATGAAAGAAACGTTAGCAGGGAAAATCAGTCGGTGCCTGTTAGTGGGTAGAGCTCCTCAGAGAGAGGAGGAATACATTATGCACTGGCTGCTTTCATGTTCAGACTTGGGAAAGCCTAATGTCGGAAAAAAAAAAGAAAGAAAAAAAACAAAAAACATGCAGGAGTGTGTTCCCTCCTAATGCCGATCTTGGGAGGCAGGAGGATTCAACTAACTCAAATGGCATTCACTAATAGATGGGAGATATATCATTCCTCTGGTTCCTGAAAGACATACCATCTATGATAATCCATAAATTGCCAACCTTATGGACCTCAGTCTCATAACCACACACACACAGTTCAACCGCTGGCAGTTCTGTGCAACCCGCTATCCAGTGGAAAATAAAGCAGTATTTCAAAATAAAATGTGCAAGCCTCCCTCTTCATCCCCTCCAGGGGTGAACTTTAAACAAATGAAGATGCTGCACCCCTAAGCCCCATAGAAGCGTAGAGCAGCACTATGTTCATTGGCACTGCATGGCCCACTGGATGTTCCCCAGCAAGCTCCAGCAAAACAGTCTATCAAAACAAAGCCCTATGCAACCTCACAGAAAAACAATCACTCAATTGATTTTTGGCGAAAAGGTCGGGGAAAGATAAAAGTTCAGGACGAATTCAAATAGATATAAAATACAATTGATATTGCACAGCAAAGTCCCAACTCGATTGGCTGAATAGATTTCAGGAGTGGCACAGTTGACCAGTATGTGCTCCTAGCATGGCGCCTTACTTCTGACGTGTAGGTTTTTATGCGCTTCCCCCAGGCATACAGCTGACCAGTCAGTCACTCACCTAAGTCTTTGGATCCTTGGCTCTCACTGGCCAGCTCCCCCATCCGCACTAGGGCATCAAAGTAGCCCTTTGCTGCAAATGTCACACCTGAGGAGAGGGAGGAGAGGAACTGCATGAGTGGAAGAGTACATGGATAAATAAGGAATGAACTGGCCTCAATACTCTCCTAATGCGTGAGCACCCACAGTCAATGCAAATGTAGGTATACCCTCATTTCATATATACAAATGTAGGTTTTTGTTCACACACACACACACACAAATGTAGGTTCATGTTATACACACACTCACACACACACCCACACTCATGGCAACACACACACACACACACACAAAAATGTAGGTTCATGTTATACACAAGCTCACACACACCCATGACAATGCCACTCTCCACACACACACACACACTTTAGAGACTGCAAATGTGGTTCTCCACTCCTGCTTGCCTCTTGCTGCTATCTGAGAATCCCTAACCAGCAGTGAGGCTGGAGTGGCATCTCACCTCCCTCATTTAGCCAGCAGATAAAAGCCTGACTGAGTTTACATCGGCCAAGCAGCGGCGCTGCCACGTGGACGACACCGACACGGGTCGCTCGGGCAGCTGCCCATTAAGAGCGTCAGCCAGTCTAGACCGCGGGTCACCGAGTCTGCTAATCGCAGACGGCGGGAGGTGAAGGTACCTATATGCTACCGCGCAGGAGCCGCTAACGAGCTGGAGGGATCTGATCTGATGGAGATCTGATCCTCCGTCATCCGTTCACAAACATATGCCATCTGGATCCGGATGAGGGGGGGGATCTGCTTTTCTGGAGAAAGCCTGCGTGGCCTGAGAGGGTGCTCTGGTGTGCTGAACTGAGTCAGTGTGAATGGGAGCAGAAGCAGCCGGTTCTTGGGACAGTGGATGCGGGCCTCAGCGTAGAGTGAAGCAAAACTACTCTTCGTTTTGGACGCTTTGGACGATTTGGCACGAATACAAAGTTATGCCGGATGAAGTTGGCTCGACCTTCCGCTCGTTTACAGGTCCCCGTTGAGCGATTATTCAGGTCTAATTTGCGGATGAATTATGCAGAAATCTGTCAGACAGATGGGGCCGGTGCCCACGGACGCCCGCGAGGTGAGACTGATGGGAAACGGATCACACTCCTCTCTCAGTCTCTCGCAATCTCTCTCTCTCTCTCTCTATCTTTTTATCTATCTATCTATCTCTTCTCCTCCATCTCTTTCTCATCTTTTCGCTCTCTTGCCTGCCTCTGGAAGATGGCCTCTAGACCAGCCCAGGATTACACACATGATAATCTCTGGACCAATTACAGCAGCAGAGCACATGGCACAACACAACAATGGCTTCCCTGGCTCCATGGAAAGATGGGGAGAGGAGGTTTTCCAATATGCTCTCCGCTTTAGTGGATATTCCTCCTACACACCGAGCAAGGGCTGAGTGGAGTGTGGAGGGGGCTGTTATTCAGCTTGTGATGGGTATACACAAGACTCCAGAGAGCGGAAGGGGGTCTCTGCTGGGGGTGGGGTGAGGTGGGGGTTGTCACTGTAAAGAGGATTTGGAGCTCAGGTTGAGGACAGATGCCCAGAACCCAAGAAGCCTGCAGCCTCCCTAATTCACCCCCCCCCCCCCTGAAGCCTCCCTAATTCACCCCCTCCTGTAGTCTCCCTAATTCACTCCCTTCATTCATCTACCCATTGACTCATTCAGACCAATAGGTGTGTGTAGACCTATACATTTCAGAACACTCATCTGCTCCCCTCTCTTCCTCCTTTTCTTCTATTTGCACCATGTGTCGTGTGTGCTATAGTGTCTGATTTCGATCCTGGATGGAAGCATAGGGACCATAGCAGCCAGTCTTCCAAAGCCCCCCCCCCAAACACACACACACACACACACACACACACACACACACACACACACACACACACACACACGACCAGAGCCTCTTACTGTCCACAGACAATCTGTCCAAAAGCTAAAGCCGCTCTGAACAATGGAGCACCATTCAGATAAAACGGTTCCTTTTGTGTCTCTGCCACTTGGTTTTATTCTGGTCACCATAATCAGCCAGACACTGGACTCCCAGAGCTTTGATGTGGAGATCCTGCCCTCTCTCAGGTTCGGTGGGGGGTGGGGTGATGCGGGAATGAGGAGAGGCACAGGTTGGTTGCAGAGACTAAAGTGGGTGCATCCCTCACCCCAACACTACTGGCCAGCCCAGCCTGAGCTGACCGGAGGGGAGCGCACAGGGACAAAGCCTAGAGAGATCACTCCTGGCTGTTTATCTTGGCCATGATTTGTTGTGTCACTCGTGAATCAACAAAAGGATCCCGGGAGCCATTATCTGCACGGGTGAATCTGATTATCGGGGACTCTTGTTTGCGTTGGACCCTGGGCGCGATAAGGCTGTGGTGGTGGCGGCAGCAGCAGTGGTGGTGAAGGCTATCTAACGTGTCACTCGCCGTGATAAAATATGGTCTTTCTACTTCGCAAAATGGAGCGGCACAAAGGAAGCTAGAGGCAGGAGGGTTTGGCTGCCTGCCTGGATGTGAAAAACGAGGACAGAGGGAAGAGAGGAGAGGAGAGGAGAAAAAGAGAAATCTTGACGCGCTTACTGGAGAGGGCCTTCTCATAGTTCTTCCCCATGGCAACGAAGTTTCGCAAGCAGGGGTTGAACTGCTCCATGATGGTCTGAAAAAGAAACAGAGAGGCAGGGGCTCAGCTGTCAACCAGGAAGGAGGGGGAAACATCAGCATTGCCACACACACACACACACACACACACACACACACACACACACACACACACACACACACACACACACACACACACACTTACTCTCTAACACAAACACAGACATCAAAACTCATTTTTTTTCTCATTCACACACACACACACACACACACACTTGACAATTCAAGAAATAGTGGATTTTGTGTCAGATGGGTGTGTATAAATGTTTTCGTATAACCCCTTTCCTCTGGTAGTGGGTACATTAAGGGCTCAGGGGTCAGGAGCAAGGTGGTGGACATTTAGTTTCACCTCAAGCATGCATGCAGAACAACAAAAAAAGACATTGAGCATTCAAAAGGATTCACAGCATCTTTACAGAAAACGTCGCTCTCTAAAACATCTACTAGTCCATTAAGTCAGAATTCAACTGGAATAAAACACATTTGAAAAAGTGCAGTCCTGACACCTCACAGACTTTTGGTGGGAGACATTAAATGGACCAGACAGCTGTCATAACAGCCATGCCTCCATTCTCTCTCTCCCTGCAGCTTCTCCTCCAATTAGAGCAGCTCCAGCCAGCCAAGGCCCTGGGGTTAACAAAGTCCCCCAAAACGGCAACACAACCCTGGCCATGGCCAGAGCAAGCACACTCACATAATAACAACATCCCCATCTATTCCATCAAAATCAGTTGCTTCGCCATCCAATCTGTACATTTAGTCTGACTGCGTTGACCTCCACCTCATCGCTGCCTTGAACCTACGGGGAGAGTGTTGTTCTACAGAGCATTCTACACATGCATCACACAGCCTGCCCCCTTCCCCCCCCCTAACCCATGATTTGACGGCTGTGTGTATTCACAGACTCTTTGGTTTTTAATAGGCTCAGATTGAACAGAATGGTGGATGACATTTTGTTGATATCTGCACTGCAAAGAATAGTGCAAAATTTAACATTTCTGAATAAAATCAAGTCTGTGCAGAAGCCACCCAAATACAAACACAAACACACACAAACACATACACACCCAAACAGACACGCTTGCTTTCAACACCTCCATTAAAAGTGGGAAATGAAAAAGTACGGGTGGTAGTGAATTAGCTGTTTGTTCCAGCCAGACATTTGGAGGGGTGGGGGGTTGGGGGGGGGGGGGGGGTAGAGAGAGAGAGAGAGAGAGGCAGGCATCGTCCCCTGACATTAATAGG
This sequence comes from Clupea harengus, assembly GCF_900700415.2. NCBI lineage: Eukaryota > Metazoa > Chordata > Actinopteri > Clupeiformes > Clupeidae > Clupea > Clupea harengus. The sequence goes on along the minus strand of NC_045152.1, from coordinate 25,033,816 downwards.
CCAGAATCAAAGGTCACCTTCCTGCGTCTGCCAAAGTTTCTGCACAGCTCTGAAAGTGGGTCTGGCCCTGATGGGGGACACAGATAAGGAGGCTGTGAGGGAGCAGAGAGAGAGAGAAAGAAAGGAGAGACAGACACACAGAGAGAGAGAGAGAGAGAGAGAGAGAGAGAGAGAGAGAGAGAGAGAGAGAGAGAGAGAGAAAGAAAGAAAGAAAGAAAGAAAAGACAGAGACAGAGACAGACCTTTCCTTAAGGAAAGAAAAATAGTTCCAGTAGAGGAAAGCAACTTGGAGAGATAAGAGGGGACAAACAGTAAGGCAAGAAGAGAGAAAAGAGAGACAAAGTGAGAGGGAGAGAGAGAGACAGATGAAGGGGGGAAAGAGAGAGCGAGAGAGGTAATCTTCAGACTGAAGAGCAGAGGTGTGTGCACTGCTCATGTAGGACCGAGGACATGATTGGCTTGAACACTGTAAACACTCACATGCATGAAGAGCTTTCCATCAAACCAATCAAGGTGTTACACATCAGTTTCTTTTCCCCACATCCTTTCCAGTGATGCCATTAGAGGGATGAAGATAGCACATCCAACTCCACACAAGGACTGGAACACTCATCAAAACACACAAACACAAACACACACCACAGCGTAGATTGTTTTTGAAATCGCAAACTGAAGGCTTGATAAGGATCAACTGAAGACAGAGTGAAGATGTGTCGTCCCACATGTTTTCATCTCAATCTGCATCTACGGCTCTCCCTCTCTCTGTATGTGTGTCTGTCTGTCTCCATCTCCTTACATAATGAAGCAGCTTGTCTTGTTGAGGAAGAGCAGTATAGAAACCCCACCACACACACAGTCTTTTTCTCTCACATAGATGCACACACACGCTGAATACATAGAAAAGGGAGCCTGTTCTGTGGAGGTGGGAGGCTTATGTAACATACGCCCAAGCCCAGGACAGAGCTGTTGTGGCAGGACTTCTACAACCAGAGCAGGCAGGAGCCCAGAGCCCCACAGCCAGTGGGAGGCAGTAGCGCCACACACACACACACACACACACACACACACACACACACACACACACACACACACACACACACACACACACACACACACACACACACACACACACACACACACACACACACACACGTCTTGGGTGAATCCAGGGACGGAGTACTTTTGAATATGTGTGTGTTTAGGTGTCTCTGCACTTGTGTGTGAATAGGATAGGCTGGCTGCAGCTTGTAGCTCCAAATCACTCAATTCCAAGCAGCTCATACAGTTGATCGACAAAGAGCTTCTCGCCCTCGCCATCCAAAAGGTCAGCCATCTTTGAGGTCAGTGAGGTTTGTCTATCTCTGCAGTCAGTCACATAAACATGCGCCTGCTTTCCTATGGGAACTAAGCCTTTGTAGCATGTATCATGTATCATGTAGCATGTAGCGCGAGCCGTTCCCAATGGGTGCTGGTCCACAGGCGCAGACACACAGAAGGGAAGTGCAGCATCCAATAGCAGCTCTACTCGGTGTCCCAGGCTTGGCCTTGTGATTAAAGTTTAATGGCAAAGCATCGGTGAAGGGATCACTGACGGGCCTACTTACTGTCAGCAGATTTTTCTCCTCCCTCTGCTCTCTCCCTCCCTCTCTTTCTCTCATTCTCGCTCATCAGAACATAATGAATGTGATTATCATGATCCATTAGGGAGGAAAAAAAAACAACAACTGAGCATGCTCAGAGAGTAGGTAGGTCATCCACAATGATGAGGAAATGGAGGTTAAAGAAGCCTGTGCACTGCAGGAAATTAGAAAGCCAATTACAAGCAGTTCTTTTTCACATGGTTATTTCATGCGTGTCCCAGCGCAACCATGTGTTTGTGTGTGTGTGTGTGTGTGTGTGTGTGAGAGAGAGTGAGCCCGTTAGCGTTCCGCTAATCCTGGCTAATGGACCTAACTGGCCATATAACACACAGCCAATGAGTGAGACAGTCGCTGTAGGAAGAACCTGGCAGTGGTTTCTTTTCCCTATTTGGTCATTGTTGCTAATTTTACCATCCCAGTTCTCGTGTGCTACATCTGCCATCCTAATTGTCAGAGCTAATTGGACTAGGGGGCCGCGAGGCACGGAGTGACAGAGCGAGAGCTGGGTTATTCCTGACTTTCTGTAAGGTGCTTGGTGGAGGGTGGGAATCAAACTTCAATGACATAGCAAGAAGATAACAAACAAAATGGAGGACTTGTTTTTTCCCCCACTCTGCTGTGTCTTTGGTTGTTAAATAGATGCTTGCGTGGAAAAAAAAAACAACTAACCAAGTGGAGGCGTGCATTCGTTTGTTTTACTTTGGACTTTGTTACATAATCGGTCCAGCGGACAGGCCAGAGAGAGTGGTCTTCGGGGGGGAAGCCAAGAGGGTCATCACACATACACTCCATTTGGTTGTGGGGGAGGTCAGAGAGGTCAGCATACGCAGGGGCAGGAGTGAATCATTTAGCTGTCAGCAAGACATTTCTCCTGAGTGCAGACGAGGAGAGGGCGAGGGCAGATTATATGTTATTGAGGGGGCAGGCCACTGCACGCTGAGTATGAGCCCAAAGGCGCTCAGATCCCCCCCCCCCCCCCACCTCACACACTCCTGTATCCCGTTCTCTCTTCCCCTGGCGTTCCCTCCCCCTATCCCTTTCTCCCCGTTTCCTCCGATTCTCTCCCTCCTTCTTCAAACTCAGTTGTCAATTCCCCCCCCCCCCCCCCCCCGCATCAAAAACCATGCTCTTCGAAAGCCAGGCAAATCAAATATGATCCGCGCTTAGTAGCAGCCATCACGCTCCTAAAACCATCTGGCTTCACAGGCTGCGATGTAGATCTTCAGTGTGTGGTTGCAAATCTCTCCCCAAATCAGAGAAATCACAGAAAAAAAAACAGCGCCACTTGGGCATCATATGGCCCGTGGTTGGGGGGTGGAGGGGTGAAGGGGTGGATGGGTGGAGGGGGGGGGATGGGCTGGGGGATGGTGAGCATGTGTGTCGTGCCCCGTCTCCCCTCAGCGAATATGAGGCAATCAGAGAGGAATGCGCAGAGTTGAGCAACTGTATCAGGAGAATGACGAGCACGCTGCTTCTCCCTCCCCTGACCTGTCTTAATCACATCAGCAGGACATGCTGATCAGGGGGGCAGGGAGAGGAGCCTAGACTGGAGCTCTACTCACACAGAGGAGGGGAGGGGAGGGGAGGGAAGGAAGGACCCTGTGGAAAGAACCTCAGGGAGTAATTAAATCAACAGCGAGCGGCTGAGTTTTTTTGTCAAATCTTATCACACACAGTCTTATCAAACATTTGGCTTCAGCTATAAGGACATTTACGAAAAAGAACAACTGTCATTTGGCTCTATTGTGTTTGTGTGTGTTTACCAGTAGGACTTGGACTGTGTGTGTGTGTGTGTGTGTGTATATATATTCACTGCTGTGCCACTCAGAGGGGTAATGAGACTCATGGGGAAGCCAGTGTTTTTGGATGCTCTTGGAACAGCTCATGAATTTAAACACGGAACATAGTGTGCTCACTTCATATGTGTTTACTGCAGTCTTAAACAAGCATGATTGGTTTCCCTATACGTGTACACAAGCACTCATCATTTTTCACCTAATAATGTAAACATGCACCATATTAAGCTTTGTGCTGGCTCAATTGTTGCTCTTTCTCAGAGTAGTGACGAGGTAATCTGAGAGGTATTGGGAGTGGTTCTTTCCAGCTTCATGCCATTCAGTATAATTTTAAACAAAGTTCAATTCCAACTACCGTAGCAAATGAATCCCATTCGAGGATGTTCAGACCACAAAGAACGAGGTCTGGAATTGCCAGGCTAAATCTGAACTCAGTAAGAACCAAAGAAACAGGCTAAATCTGAACTCTTTTCTACATAGGGTTCTGCAGTAAGAACCAAAAAACATCTAAGCTGTCCAATGACTGAGGTTGCACTGCACTGATGAAATGAACAGGCAAGAAAATATAAACTATTTGATTCCCGAACCAGATTAACATTTCGTCATTAAAATGTAAAAAAGCAATGTAGATTTATTTTTATTTAGCTGAACGTATTAAAAGTTGCCCAGAAGTAAAGTATGATAGTAACAGTGAAAGTAGAAGTCCTAAAATGTCTCCAAAACACACACACAGATCTTCTCAGCTAGTGTCACTCAGCACAGGTTTTAAAATCCTTGAGTTTCGCTCGCTGGTCGGGCGGCACCAAAACATGAACGATGAGCCCAGCTGCCAGGGACCCAGATTCACCACAGCGTTAGGAGCGGGTCGGGTCGGCCCGGGGGGGCCCAGGGCTCAGCTGCACTCTGGAGATGCACATCTCACACTGGGCTTATGTGCCGCAGTGCAGTGAGGACCACAGCCAAGGCTGCTTTATTATGAGCAGAAAGACTCTCTGCACAGGAGCTCACAACAAAGAATTCAAGGAGGGAGAGAGAGAGAGAGTTACTGAATGCTATAAAAGATGGCGGAAATGATCAATATGACACAGCACAACATCAGTCCATAGCCAGCAGTGGACTGCGGGGACTGCGACCCAATTAAAACTTTCGCCTGGAAACCAAATCGCGATCATCTACACTGCAGGACAACATCAGGCAGGCCGTCATGTGCTCAGGCGGGGAGGAATGTTCAGCATAATGTCCATCCACTCCCTCCTTTCCCATCCAAAAACAGATGTCTGAGGCTGCAGGGGACAGGCAATGATGACCCAGTGAACATTCAGCGATCTTAAGCAAGATCCTCCTACGTTCTCACACACACACACACAGTTCTCTCCCACAAACCGTGCATTACCTGTTTCCATGGAAACCCCCTGATCATGTTCATCATGTCTTTCTTTTTCCTGCCTGATTGATTACTTCTCTTTGAGCTTTTTATTGAGTGCTGATCAGGAAAGGATTTCTAACAACTGTGTTGTTCCTTCTGGGAAGTGATTGAACTAAGATGGAATGGTCTCTGTGCTGGAATGATTCCAAGATTCCAATTCCAAGACAGGCTATTTTTTTCCATTGGATGCAGCAGTAAAAGAATGGCACCATAAATGGTGAGGTCTCTTCCTGTATATCAGATACTGTTTTCTTTATTCAGATTAGAAACATAGATTGACACCAGATACAACAGCTGACTTAATGCATGTTAACTGAGAAAAAAACATAGTTTCAGAGAAGTCTTGAAAAAGTAAAATAATACAGAAGATCGAGGACTACCAATTGAAAAAAAACTAAACAAACAAACACATAAAGTGACTGTGTGAAATGGTAAAACAAACCCAGTAGCAACAGCTGTTCTACACAAAAAGCCTTGAAGTTGTCCCTTGATAGAGAAAAAATAAATGCATGCAAGTCACTTCAGGTCTAATCAGATTTAATCTAACTGCAAAAATAAAGATTCTGAAAGCGTGGTTGCTTCAGTTGTTTACATAACCCCTGACCCTGGCTTCACCCCCATACTACAGAAATCCATTCCAGAGACTTCTAGAATTCTCTATGACATGACAGGATTCTCTTGCCTCACAATGTCAAGTCAGATCTTGACCGCTGCATTTCCAGCTACATCTAATGTAACCAACCCAAGCCAAATTGCCCAGAAAAAAAATACATATAATATATACTGTATATATATATATATATATGGCCAAACGGAGGTCTCCATCCTCTAGCAGCCAACTAGTTCTTCTACTCTTTTGTTCCTCTCCCTCTGTGTAATTACAGCCATGAGATCTCCATGGAGTAATTAGAGACCATTTCCAAAAGGATGTGAACATCTCTCTCTTTCGCTCACACCCTCTTTCTACCCCTCTCAAAAACCCTTCCTTCCTTCTTTTAACGCCCCCCCCCCTCCACTATGAAGACCCACACACACCTTCCACCCCCTGCACACACAGCACAACTATTTGATAGGAGTCAAACAACCAGAGAGAAGGCTTGATTATAGCAGCACTCAGAGATTATGAGAGAGAGAGAGGGAGGGAGAGAGAGATGACCTTTATTGCAGACATGTCTTAGGTTGTTTACAGTTGGCACTCCCATTAATTTCCCATCATTGATCCGTCTTGCTAAGACCTGTCAAAACAAATGAACTCTGCTTATCCATCTCCTGGATACCAAGGCATGGAGAGAAAAGCCATCCTTGTGATGTGGTCTTATCAAACACAGAGCTGCTGCTTTTGTTGTCTTTTTTTTTTTTTTGCTTGATTTTGTTTCTTTTTTTTAGGCTTCGTTTAGTTGCCAGGCCAGCTCATAAATTTGATGGGCTGAGAAAGTGCTTTTTTTCCTGCGAGCGAGCACTCTCTCCGAAGAGAAACCACTGACAATAAGACAACACAGAAGCTTGGAGATAATCCACCCCCATGGTCTGTGGGAAGGTGGGCGGCAGGGAGGCCATATTCACCCTGTCTTATGAAACCCTCTCTAATACACTTTGCACAGCACCAAATTAATGTCACTGCATCTCTGGCAAAGAAGTCTCACAGTGCCTGAGGCTCTGTTAAAAAATAGCTTTTATTTCAGTCCAGATACAAAAGCTTTATGAGAATGAAATTCAATCCAAAAGCTTTTAGAGAGAGAACAAATGGAAATATGGAAACTGCTGGTCCAATCATGTATGGTGATACAAATGTACGTACGTTTAGTGATCTACTTCATAGTCTGATATGCACTGAAATCTAATGGGAGTAGACAGAGGGCTGTGAAGAGAAATTGGTACTGCAGTGGTGGTGAGTGTCTGCCACTGATTTGCTCGCCGCTACCTCACCACAACTGTTACCAAACACTTCTTTGGAGTGAACACTTGTCAATAAGGGTGTAATGGCCCCCATACATTTTACAAGGACACACACACACACACACACACACACACACACACACACACACACACACACACACACACACACACACACACACACACACACACACACACACACACACACACACACACACACACACACACACACACACCTATTTCACTGGCACCCATCTAAACTCCTACATCTCACCAGGGTGACATGACAGAAACAGTTAATAGCATGTTGTTGCTAAGAAACCACCTGTCCAGGTCTCCCACGTGAAAAATAACTGAACTGCCCTGCTCTCAGCTTTAGGGAGAGAAGAAAAGTAATGAATGATTTCTCTCTTCGCTCATGTATATGTAACACCATTAAATCGAGGCCCTGGGAGGAAAATGATATAACTCTCAACACCTACAAGTGCACCAAAATGGCATTAGAGAAATGAGTGTTCTAGATACACCAGTCAAATTACAGAAGACTTATAGGTGAGTGTATCAGGGAACCAACACACCTGAATTTTTCCATTTTAGAAACCGTGTCTGCCATGGGAATCATGACGACGTCAGAGGAAAAACTGACACACGAGGAAAGATTGCTGGAAACCACATTCCAGTGACTATTATTTACCTGGGGATTTAAGGAGAGGCACACCTTAGTCAAGGAGGGAGAGAGAGAGGGAGAAAGAATGGTCCTTTGTCCTCAGGAGCAAAGGCCCATATCAAGTCTGTGAGACAACACCCGCCAATGAGGTATGGGGTGAATAAGGCCCCAATGAGCTCCAAGTGAAAGAGCCATGTTCATCCCACAGGTCTGCTGGATCTAGAATTCTGCTAATTGGCACATTCAGAGGCGACAACATTCAGAAAAGGATTCCCACTCTGACCCTTCCCCTTTCCACTCCTCTTCCACTCCTCTCAACTCCTGAGCTCTTCCTCCCTCCCCTCTCCAGTTCACTCAATTAAACCCCCATGCTGAGACTTACGCCATACTAAGAGGCTTGACCTGAGCTCAGCGCCTCAGCCAGACAGCCAGCCAGGTGGATCCCAACCAGTGATGTCACCTGTCTGGAACGCAGAGGGCCAGTGTGGCTCCCGTCATAATCACAACTCAAGTCCATGTCCGAGTCTACTTGGCCAACAAGTACAGTTCACAGCTCATTCAGATGTCACTAACAATGAGAGAGAGAGAGAGAGATCAGGGATGACTAATAGGAATAGTCCCTTCATGCCTGAGAGCAAGGAGTGCCTCTCCACAGAACCACAAGTCATTCATACAGGTGTATACACACACACACTCAACTTCTGCACGTTCACTCACTCACACACACACACACACACTCAACTTCTGCACGTTCACTCACTCACACTCACACACACTCAACTTCTGCACGTTCACTCACTCACTCACACACACACACACACACACACACACACACACACACACACACACACACACACACACACCTCCCTGAAGGACACACAAGCAGACGTACACACCTTTGTAGTCTGTTTGAGTCACAGTCCTGCAGTTGGTAACCTTATCTTACCTTAACCTAATCGTATCCTGTCACACACACACTTCCTGTAAATGAAATGTTGTGGAAGACCCCTTGATCATGTACAACAGCACATTCATATGAAGAGTGCACCAGATCTCCCAGACTGTCAGTCACACCCTGATGCCACTCGACTGGTGGTGACAGTCAAATCAACAGTAGGGTCATCATGTCACGCCTGCCTGTCTGTTGGTCTGCCTGTTCCCATCGGCCATGCTGGATCAATCTGGGCCTCTGTGGGAGGGCCCCGGACCTCCAGAGCAGGGGTGCACTAGAACTGATTACTCTGGTAAGCCTTTGGGTTAGGCTGAAACAGGCTGAATTGGGAACTGTTGGTGCAAGTTACTGCTCCATGTTTTAATTTGTGAAGAGGGTGAACTGGGAAAATTGATCAATGTCATAGGTTCAAATATTCATGATGGCAACTATGGTATGGTCATGGTCCACAAATGATATGGCCTGTCTTTCCAGCATGATGTTTGATTCATTTGCAATTAGGCCAAATTTCCTTTGACTGTACCCTTGAAAATCACCATCCCACCTCTCATTGTGTCAATGATACAGCCCTGAGGTCCTACACCGGGGTTAAATTGTTACAGTGTCTTAGGCAAACTTCAGCTATACCTGTTGCGACACAGCCGCCCGACCTCTTTTAAAGAAAACACACCCTGGAATGTCCCTCAGTTCCCAAGTGCCAATGCTAACATGAGTTGAAAGCCTACGCTTCTGTTCTTCGGCAACTGAGTAATGTAGCTCAACATGAGTGGTGTAATCTAACCGTAGCTACAAGGTGCAAGTGAGCGCATGTATGTGCCCGTGAATCACGCAGAGTGGGCCTACCGCTCCGCAAATGATCTACACAGGCAAACGCGGACAGAGACACTTCTGCAAATAATGACTCAACTTTACAAACTACAAGACATGACACCGTGGACACAGCCCACAAAAATCCCTATTCAGGCACCGATGAGCCACACACCTAATTTGCTAATAAATCGTACGTTCAGTTCCCAAAGCCTATACGTGTCACACGAAAAGCAATATAGTTTTAGTAAAATTAAGAGGGTACCATATTGGAGAGGCAATCATCAATGCAGTGAAGCAGGAAGCTATAACCTACATGAATGAAACATAGCCTTATGGTTGTCTTACAAATTATGGGAGTGCCAGATTTCATTAGGCTACCAGGTACAACCAGTTACCGCAAAAATCACTAACTGTCCTCAAATACGCTCTAAGGGTAGAGACAAACTACATAATGATGTATAAAATGTAAGGTAATGTTAAAGGAATCGAAATCTAATCCACCAACTTGCAAACAAAAACTTGTTTGAACAGTTCAAATACTTTACCTTGTATACATTCTCCGTTATACGGTGGACCTCGTCTGTGCGAGACATCTTAAAATCTTCTGTCAAAACCATAAACAGTGCTATTGTCCTTGTGCGGGAGTGTTTATCCAACAGACACTGTTTGGTGAAAAGGAGAGGGTGTGATGCGATTCAGCTGCGAGTTCTCCTGCAAGACACGTTGAAAAGGCAACTGCTGTCGATGCCACTCACCAACCCCTACAAGACAAGCGCAAATAGGTGGAGAGTCTGCCGATCGCTGAAGCGTAATCTAAACGCACAGCTCTCTTAATGCAACAAGGATCCGCCTCCAACTACTGAAACACCGCCCAACTCTCCACCCATCGATCCTCCTACACCTGCGTCAGGGAAGTGTTCTCTCAAAGCCTGAAAGAAATGGTCGACTTCTACATAGATATAATATATACACATAGCAATTTCTATGCACCCTCAATGCAATTCCAAACGCAGTTAGCCCTATTGTTGTACATTAACCTAACTGATGCATTATTTTCTCAAAAACTAGTGTGAAATACACACATTTGATTGAATGGATTGACTATGTCCATTGTGTACACATCACAGGAAGTACATTGTGTACATTTCACTGAATATAAAAAGGTCTAATATGATTTTAGAATAGCAGTTCAAGACTTGTATGATCATAATTGTCTGCCCCTGATCATCTAAAGAAAGTGTAGTCCTCAAACCTTCATCAAAAACCCTTGCCTATGATGCACAGCAACCCACTGGTCTGTTCTGCGAGCCTGTACTGCAAAATGTACTGTTCCACTGCAGTCACAGATCTTGGCACAGGCACAGCACACAAAGGCTTGTGGGTGGAACATTACTGTGCGCCTACATTTGGTGAGAAGTGAGAGTGACTGTTCTGTATGCGAGCCAGACAGGTGGGCAGAGCGCCGGAGAGATGCTCTGCTAAAACACAGTGATAAAATACCAAGTCAGTGTCCCCTCGCTGCATATGAACAAGAGGCCATCCTTCAAACAGATAAGAAGATGGAGGTCGTAATGCACACTGGTCCTGAGACTTGATTGTTTCCGAAAGCCTGCCTTCAGAGCACACTGCTTCCAAATGAAATGGATCACTATGACCGCCGCTGCACCACACAAGGCGCTCATAAAGTGTTTGTCAATGTTTTTTTTTCCTTTTTTCACCAATTTTTGGTTGTAATGGATGTAGCCCCACACGGCTGATACGGAATAGGTTTGTGTCCCTAGGTGTGCGACTCCCTCCACGTTAGCACCCCCTTTTTGGGCAACAGCTCCAAAACTATTTGACATCTATTCTACATCTACCACTTCACTAGCCAATATCTTGTGATGTAAAGGTTCAAACTTCATGAGATATGACACCCTGCATCACTACCACATTTTTTTGGACGCACCTCTAATTTCGCTGCAACTAACCAATTTCACTCTCTCAACAACCACTTAAGCTACAATTGTGTATGTTTATACTTGGCTACATTTGCTCACATCTGCTTAAGTTCCATTTCACTCGCTGAACAAAATGCCCGCCAACAGACAATAACAATTCACAATGCACATTATGCTTGGACCCTGTCGTTGCTTGCTGCAATAATACTACATACTGCTATGCTGTACTTGTCTACTACAGAAGGTGATGGCGAAGGGACGCCACAAGTACATTGGTAGTTAATGAAACAAATGGTATTATAATACATGCTATCATTTAAACACTGGACTTTTGTTTCCATGTTGTGGGCGAGGCTTCCCTTTGATAATTAGCGTGGGCCTCCTAATACATACTAATTAAAGTCAAAGTGCTCTTCAGAGGCCAATAAAACATGCCTTTGTTGAAGAATGATTTATACACCTCATAAAGCTGCCCCTCAAAATATGTTTAGTTTTTCTATCCAGGAGTTCAAAAAGAAAGCCCCACAGAAAACACCTGTTTGGGAATTGTATGCACACCTTTATCATCCTCCATCTATTGATGCTACAGCCCTCTTGTGGACATCTGCAGTCAGTGCAAATGCAATGGAACTTCAAAAGCTTCTCAAACTGGGTTGTTAGAAATGAATTACTTTATTTTACAAAAACTTAATTGTAAAGCAGAGACTATTACACTTGACATTTGATGCATTACTCTGTCACTACAAATGTCTGTTCTTTCATCTTTTGAGGGGGGAATTCAAGGGGACATTTCATTGTGTTACCAAAACATGCTAGTGAAAGGTTAATGTGTTTCTGATGGTGTCTGAGGGACTTTGACGAAATTAGATTGGAAGTTCTATCACAATCATGATTTACACTTATATATTACATATGGATAAACTCATTATTACAATACTTCAATGACTTTAGACCAAACCAAAAAGCTTTCCAGTTGCTCTTCATTTACTCATAATACTGCACAATTCCTTAATCAAACACTGCACTGGTAAATCTAAACATCTAAATCTAAAGGGGACTTAGAAGCCATCACCATTTGGCCTATGAATATGAATATGAATGAGCGAATTCAAAAAACTGTACGTGTGATGACCTAAATGCTTCCCATCATGCGCCCGTCTTGATCTTCTCGAAATCATCGACTACATCTTTATGAGGGAAAGAGTCTGAGGGAATTGGTCTGCGTTTGTGAAAGCGGCACAGATGATGACACCCTGATCACCTAGGCAGCCAGCATCTCTCTCTCAGCGTGGCTTTTTGACGGCTTTCTCTCTGGAAAAAAAAAGAGAAAAAAATCAATACATGAAAACAAAGACGACACAATGAGGCCACAAAGATGGAAGGAGACACCAAGGACGTGTACTGCTACAGTGTCATGGGAGGCAGTATCGGCAAAATATCAGACCTGATTCTGGCTGCGGGGCCTCTGGCAAGGGTTCTGCAGGTACTTCTGGAAGCTCTACATCTTCTCCCTTCTCAGGTGAGGACAGAAAGGATAAGCAGAAAACAATCACAATCATAACCACAACAGTGTTCCACTCATAACCTAGGCTGTAGCATAGCCCTCAAAATCTCAGTTTTCATGGTAAAACGTAGTCTGGAAAAGAGTTGCGAAATCAGAGATTTTACTAACTCCATTCTGGAAATGGTTGAGGTGACAGTAAAAGCCCAGCTGAGCTCACCTGAGTAATGGCCTCCAGCTCCTGCAGCACGGCCTCTTCATCCTCCTGGGTCAAAGAGCCTGCCAGCAGCTCATCAATTTGCTGCAAGATTGAGAACAGTTACCACACATGTGCTTTACCCAAAGCAATTTACCAACACTTTCTAGTGTTTGTGCTGCCCGAGAATTTAAAAGGGGATGGCTACAGATTTGTTATTACAAAGCAATAGTTAACGTATGACTGGAACCCCTCTAAAAGTGTCCAGTTTATTCTCGGGCACTCTCTAAGCTTGGGTTTTTGGTTTTGTATTATCCTTTGTATGCTTCCCATAAACCCATAACTTTGGCTCACGTGGATGCAAGCTTTAGCAGAGGAGATAAAAGAATGGAGAATAGCCGGGGTTCATGTGTGAGTCATTCAACAATTTCATGTGGGGGGAGGGGGGGCACTGACCAGGGATAGACTAGAGGTAAACATTAGCTCTTAACCAGTAGTTCAAAGGCAAGCCCATCTCTAATAATAGGTGATTTAACAAAGGGGAAAAGAAAGAGTCACCTTCTGATACTCTACAGCATCCTCTGTCTCCTCAAGAATTCTCTCCACCTCCTCAAAGGACATGACCTAAGGGAAAAGAGTATTACACATTCTATATCACACAATTCATAAAGATGGATTAATTAACCGCTTTCCTCATTTTTAATTCTGTAAGCTATAAAAGGTACAATATCTTGGTATTCTTCCAAAGCAAATTTGAATGTGAACAACAGTCCCCAAAGGTTTCGGTTTGTCAGTCTTATTGAACAGAATGGGTGGCGACAGATTTCCTTTCACAGCTTTTCTTAGCTAATCTCAGCCTTCTTAAATCAGAGGAGTAGTTAACTGGACATCCTGAATGTCAGTCAAAATGAGAATGCCACTGATGGATGGGCAGTAACACAGAGAAGAGAAGAGAAGGGAAGGGAGGAACCTAGAGGTTTCCTTTCAAATCAGTAGTTAGCACAATCTCAATTAGCTCAGTTACATACTGTCACTTTAAGATGAAATGTCTGTGTGAAAGGTTTGAGGGAAAGGCTTCTACTGGAATGGAACAGAGTATCCAAGCATATGCAGTTCTGCTCGCATTCTGGGATTTGCTCCCTAATACTTTAATCTGCAAACAATGGGGAGCTCTACCAGCTCATAAAAAAAACAAAAAAAAACACCCTAGGCACTCTTTCACCCCACAGAGCACATGGCGTTGGCAGAGCGAGAAAAGGCAGACAAACTGTACCTCATGCATCTTCTTGAGGCACTCATTTCCATTCTTCAGTCCCTCAATGACTTTCATTTCAATCTGAGCAAATTCGATGTCTTGCACCTGGACAATGCAAATGTAACATTTGAGTATACTACTTGGCAACAATGAGAAAAACGACCTGGGCTCATAACACGAAGAAAATATTAGACTTAGAGCAAAGTAGTTAAACTAGCTTACTGGGGCAAACAATTCAGACAGGTTTGTACAGGTATTGTAAATGACGTGTATCAACTTCAGTGGCTCCTCACCATGCGCTCCAGATTATCAATCTGATTCTCAGTCTTGTCCAGTAACCGGTCCTGGTAGCGCTTCTTCTTGAGCAAGAGAAGAGCCCTCCTGGTGACAACAATAGAGGCATGTTTTAAAGCAGCAATAAGGAGTTCTGTTCCAAAACTAGCAAGCTAACTAAAAGACATGCAAAGACCTTCCAACAGATTCTTCCAACTTCATACACACCTTTTACCAACACACGAGTAGACACAGACTAAGTATTGAAATGGCTACATAAGCCAGCATACTGGGAGCTCTGAGCAAGGCCTCTTGTGAAGCCTAGATCAGTTACACATCAAGGTACATCTTAATTAAGGTCGCTTCTGCTTGAACTCAAAGATCTGATTAGTATTTATAACGGCAGAGGGATTGATGCTTGGAGATTAAGATGCAACAAGTACATTACAATTGAGGAGCCCTGACAGGTTAAGCAAACAAAGGTCTTTACTTGTGAGTGGTTGACATTTCTAGATGCATTCTGTGTATAATAAAGTGAGTGTGTTGCACTGCATTTGCCCTTACTCTCTCTTTCCATCCTTCAGGAGCTGCTTGGCAAGAGATCTCTCTTTCTCCAGCTGAAGAGTAATCCTCTTCTGATACTGCCTCAGCTTATCCCTTTGCTGTTTCAGTTGCTGTAACCCAAATAACTTTGTCAGACTGTAAACAAGGAAAGATTATTTAACAGTACTGTGGCAGTTCCACAGTAACCATGTCAGATAATCAAAAGACTGAACATGCAAGTAAACGTTAATGTAAAGCTGTGGCCGTTGCAGTGTGCCAGGCGCTGCTAATACAACCAAAAACCTCACATTACTTCCATGTGATGTCTTTCTATTTATTACCTACCGTATGAAAATCTCAGCTATTCGTAACCAGTTAACGTTAGCAAGTTAAAGGAATGCCTTGAAGCAGGCGTAACTTTGCTAACCACTTAAGGCAAGCTATTAGGTTGGCTATTAGGCTGACAACCGTTGACTAACTTCGGTGTTAGCCATGTTGAGTCAGCTACCTGTCAACAATGGGTTGAGATGTCAGCCTACAGACACATGCAAATGTTGGCAAATATGATGACTAACCAAAACCGCTCTGTCTTGCTCGGTGACTCGACTGGGGCGTCCTTTTCTTCCGAAAACGTTTCCCATTACGAAGCCACATCCCCGCCACTCTGCTGCTGATGTGCAGCTAGCTAGCTAGCTAGCCAACCTAGCTAATGGTTTGTTGTTGTAGTACAAGCAAGCTAGTTGCTACTACAAATTGCATCTCAATCCCCACCACCGACAGAAACAGCTGATATATTTTCATGTAATTCGATTTCTAAATTATCTTAATCTATACAGTAGTTACAGTAAATCAGCATGAGATTAATTTGGCGCTAACAACAGCTACAACACCAAACCCTAAGAGCTTCTATCAGTAACAGGTTCGGTTGAGATGACAGTCGGAGAGCGAACTACCAAACTTGGATTTTGTTGTCCTGTGCTGCCACCCTTCGACAGACTTTAGACAAACCTTTAACATTTCTATGTTAAACTTGTCTAGACGAGACAGAAACACTGAAAGTCAGGTATGAAATCGTTATGCATTAATCACAGACATATGTTACATATGTAGCGAAATAACAACTGTTTCCAAATCTTAGAGATAATATTCAATCAGAGTCCGGAGTGCAATAAACTGAAGTTGTATTCAATCCTGCAGACATTTCATCCAAAACGAGAGTGGTGGTCCATGGAGCAGCTCTGACTAAAAAACCCAGCGCACTAACTATTTATAGGGCATATTCCGTCACTTATTTCCAAAACATCTTTCAAGGTGCCGAAACAGCTGTGTCCTTATCAGTAGTTTCACCCCTCCTGGTTAGGAATGTCAAGGCTCTTTCGTTGGAACTTCTACATGCTCTTTAATGAATTCCGCATCCCCTTATGCATAAACGTTTTAATTCATGTTTGGCTGTCTCTGTATGCCTGCACCTGTGGAAACTGTGATTTTGTTTTGAGAAAATAGGCATCTCTGTTTGGCCTGACCTTCCTAAACACAGGCCTCCCTGCCTGGCACACAGGCCTCTTTGCACCTGGGCCCCTCTGCCTGGCACACAGGCCCCCCTCCTGCATGTAGACCTCTCCGACTGGCCTGACCTTGGTCTGTGCAGGCCTGCACCTGTCGGCCTGTTTTTCGAAAACAAGTCTCATCCCTGGGAACAGGCCTTTCTGCTTGACCTTACATGACACTCACTTCTGCACACAGGCCTTATGACACTTGTTGCAAAACTGCTTCATGTTCACCACACCACTGGATTATAACCATAATTCTCAACACATACTAGCAGTTATAGTATATTTATTATACGGCTCATCAGAATGTTCCAAAAAGTTCTGTTGATTTGAATGGGCCATCCCAACGTTTGCAGGTCCGATATTTCTTGATATTCACCGCTGCGAAAAGATATTGACCGCTGTCATTGGCAATGGGTGTTGTGCTTCTAATTCACATCTTTCATATAATTCCGCAAGTAGTCCGGTCATTTAAAGTAACAGACTCATTGTCATTTGAAGTCAGCAAGCTACGCAACACCTGAAACTTAAAAGTTCTATTTGCTTGAAGAACTATTTATTTCTTAGCGGAAATCATGAAACAGCAACTAAATCATTAAAAAGAGGTATTTTGGAGGAATGTCTTCTCTCGTTTTGGCCGTACCCTATAATAAGCGGGATAATGTATGGTCACTGCGCGTCGGGGTGCTGTTCGCCCCGTCAGGATTTATTTTTGGATAATGACCTCCGGACAATACATTATTCCTTACATATTCTTTGGTAGGATTCATAATTTCACAAAAACTTCCATTGAATTGAATGGGTGCGGTCTATACATTACCCCTGACTTTCTATAGTTCCTCAGTAGGCTGCAGAAACGTTCGAAGTCCGATATTTCTTGATATTGACCACTGCCATTGGCTGCATTGGCTTCATCCACGTTTTTCATATTCTAGCAAGGATGCATCTGTCAGGCTTATCTTTGGCTCTATGTCATTTCAAAGATACAGACAATCAGCAGAGACAGGCCTGGACACAGACAATTTACCGGGCAAGGGTAGACAAAGTCACTAGCACATGAGGAAAACTACACAGGAAGGGACATTTAAGCTAATTGCTAACAGAAAATACATGCTGACATTTACACAAAAAGATAAATACAGAGAACACACAGAATAATGTGAGCTACACACATAATCAGAAAACACATGCAGAACACAAAACCCCACCCACATGCTACTCGGCCCCCACCATGCTGGTCAAATTTCCCCATCGACCAGAGCATTCCAAACAAAGTCTCTGAGGTGCTGTGGGACTTGTTGCTGGCGTGTTGGACACCCCACAGACATTTATGTTGTTTGCTGTGGGAAAACAGGAGTAGTCGGAGTGGCCACAGTCTCAGAGTCACTGTAGGGACAAGCCAGGGGCTAGCAAGGTGCCAGTGGGTCTCGATGGAGCACCACCAGTCAACAGGTGTCATAGGCTCCCTTCTGGCGAGCTCCAGACTCTGTCTCTCTGGGGGTGCAATGGAGTCGTCCAAGTTTTTTGATACTAAACTGCCAACAGACCTCACCTAACATGCCAGCCTCAAAGATATGCTCGTGGTCAGAGGCTCCTCGAGCACATTGAAATGGCAGAACATCCTGCTGACCAGTGGTAGTACGTTGGTCGGGAAACTCTGGCCACTTGGTAATGTAATCCATAGCCACGAAGACATATCAGTTCCCTTGGACGGTGGTGGGAAAGGGGCTCAGAATGTTCACAACCACGCGCTCTGTAGGCACCCCCACCTGATACTGCTGCATAGGGGTGCGAGAGTGCCAAATCGTCTCCTTCTTGGTTGTGCCGGTGTCACACAAATCAACGTGTTCCATGTCCTGGTGGCAGTGAATTGGAGCCAGAGCCAGAGCCGATGGAGTGTTTTGGCGATGCTGAGGTGGCCTGCCCCCACCGAGCCATGGACCAACTGGAGGACTCAAGCATACAGGCTCCAGAGCCGCTGGATGTTGGGCCATCTCCCACAAGTCTGCTAGAGCCGATACAGGAGCCCATTCTGGATGGTGAGGCAGGGACACTGTGAATGCAGAGCTTTGGTCTCAGGTTGAGCCAGGTGAGAGAGGCATGATCAATGTGCAGCAGGAACTGTCTTCCTTAGAGGTAGGCTATGAAGTGGCGAATTCCCAGGGTAACAGCCAGCAGCTCTCGACAAGTAACATAGTAGTTTGTCTCTGGTCGGGTGAGTGGGCGGCTGAAGTAGGCAGTCACCTCTTCACTGTGCTCATCCTCCTGGCACAGCACTGCAACAAGCCCCCAGTCACTTGTATTGGTGTCGAGGTTGAACGGTTGAGGCGGGTCTGGAATTACAGCATGGGAGCCTCTGTGAGTGTCGCACTGCGGAGATCAAAGGCAGCAGTGCAATTTTCGCTCCACAAGAACAAGAACGCCTTTTCTGTGCAGCCGGCTGGCTATGGTGGCAAATTTTCTGACAAAGTGCCGGTAATATGAAGCCAGCCTGAGAAAGCTCCGCAGCTCTCTGATATCACAGGGAATGGGCATGTCTCTCACCGCTGACATTTCCGCTGGATCAGTAGATAACCCCACTGCGCTGACTACATGGCCCAGCAACTTTGTCTCTCGCCAGAACAGATTACATTTCTTCAGGTGCAAATGCAGGCCAGCTTGGCAGATGGCTTGGAAGACTTGACACAGATTCGAAGTCGGCCGCATGCACAAGGAGGCTTCGGAGAGCCCCAGCCAGCACTTTCTCCAGCTCGAAAGTGGTTGGCCCATTGTAAAGCCCAAACAGAAGAACTACGAACTGCCATCGCTCCTAACCAATGGAGAATGCCTCTGGGGTCAGTTCCACCTGCCAGTAGTCAGATCGAGAGAGCTGAACCAGCTGGACCCAGGGATGTAATCGAGTGCATCCTCAATGTTAGGCAGCGGATGGAAGTCTTTCCAGGAGACTCCATTAAAGCAGCAGTAATTGACAGATTGGCATCTCCAGTGTCAATGTTGTGCAGAGCCAGGCTGGTGTGTGTGCAGACTTCATCTCTGCTTGTGAACATGCCTGTGAGCTGCTCCAGGAGTGCACACAGCTGGCTTCTCTGACTCGCCTCCAGCCCTTCCCAGCTCCACTGGCAAAGCTCCTTGACAGCTTTTCTGGTCTCAGCTGTGAGCGGCAGTCTTGGTGTGCTTGGCTCTGGTGTGGGCTGCTACGATGTGGTGACGAAGGAGCAGCTTTCTGGCAACGTCCTTGTTCAGGACTTTAGCATGAAGAGTTCTCAGGCATGGCGGAGGTTGCGGCCCCTCTGGTTTCTGGGTTGACTTCTCTGTAGTAAGTTGCAGTGAAATATTTTCACCAACAGTCCTCCCCACTCCATCTTGTCCACTGGGTTCGCCATACTCCCAAAGGTTCGACATCTTCATTATCCCACGACAGACACTAATATAGTGATGATGGAGTCAGGCCTACCTTTGTCCAAATGCCGTTTGAGGCACACAATTAATACAGAAGCGACTGGATGGCAGGGATCTTATATGCAGACACAGGGCATGCTTAGACCAGGACTTTAACACATGAGAAAAACTACACTGGAGCATTTATACACATGTGACGACCCCGCCTCTTTTGGTTGCTGGGCTGGCTGTTTTTCTGTCTGTGTGTTTGTCTTGCAGATGCCCAGCAGGTGTGTTCAGCTCATCAGTGATTGGGAACACCTGGGACCAGTACTATAAGAGCAAATCCCACTGGTTCCAAATGAGATTCTGACAGAGATTCTGACGGAGATTCAGAGAGAGAGAGAGAGAGAGAGAGAAAGGGGAAACTTTGCTCCCTACACTCTGCTCTCGCCATGCTCATTCTTTGCGTACTTTGTACGATACACCACTCCACTTACTGACCTAGCATGCATGCATCCACGCCGACCCCACTGATTAACTGACTGTCACACCTCACTGTAGCTTGGACTGTTAGTGTCCTGGCTCATTGTAATAAATTCTTAGTTTGTTTTGGCTTTTAAACTCTGTGAACGTCTATTATTTGACATGTCTGTGAGCCGGACATGACACACAATACACAAACTCTTAACTGACATTAACACAAAAATTTGAACATTAACCACAAAATGAACATCAACAGAGAACACACAGAATCATGAACTACACACTTTCAGGAAACGACCCCAGAATACACAACCCCACTCACAAGGTACAACATAGCGCAAGTTATACTTTGATTGTAAGAAGTAAGCTAATACCTTGCTACAAAACACCTACAACTTTCAAGTTCTGTTTGTGTGAAGAATGATTTTTTTTTCTCAGCAAAAGCCACAAAACGACAACAAAATCATTATATATATATTAGGAAAAATGTCTATTATCATTTAGGCAAGTAACCGTATAATAAGTGTGTGAAGCTTCTTTTACAGGGCACTCTTAAGGCCGAAATATACTTCTACGACTCCGATACTCCGTTGCCTCGACGGACTCGTTTTCATTAATGATTCTCCGACGGTTGTGGGTGTTGTAAAGCATTTTTTTTTTAAAAGATGGCGGCGGACCAAACTCCGTAGATCGTCGTATTTGTACATAAAAGTTGTTTGTTTGACTTTTTTTTGCTTAGATTTTTTAAGTTACAGAGAAATAGACACTGTGCAATGTAAAAACCCCATTATTGTAACTGAAAAATACATCTGAGGGGATTTGTGAGGTGTCTGAGCCAGCTATCTAATGTTGACATACTACTACCCACAAGGTAAACAGCGATGTATTGACGGAGTTGGATAGTTAAAAAATTTGGGAGGTGCACGTCAGGCCACAGAGAGGTGCTCGGAGAGGGTTTGCAACGCCAGAGGTCGAACAAGAGATGAATATTCTCCCGTCCTCGGCCTCCATTGATTTAGTGGACATACAGACCACCTCTGCATCCGTCTCCTCTTTTGTTGTTGTTCTCGTCTCCACATATGCATTACAAGCATTTGCTCTTCAATGTCAATCAGCTCAAACTCCATCAACAGTCTTTGTCTGTCGGTTGCCATTGTTCACAGTGTGTGAGGAGAACAAGGCCGGGAGGAGGTAAATAAACAATCAACGACTTCCACGCCCATAGACATCATGGGATAGTAGGCTGGTCTTCGACAAAAAAAAACGTTGCTCCACCTACTGTTCTGGCGGTGAATTGCTTTCCAACACCCACAACCGTCGGAGAACCATAAATAAAAACGAGTCATTCAAGGCAACTGCGTGACCACAGATTAACGGAGTCGTAGACGTATAATGGCACCTATAGTTACAAAAATTGGGAGGTGCACGTCAGGCCACAGAGAGGTGCTCGGAGAGGTTTTGCAACGACGGAGAGGGCTCTCCGTGTCTCCGTGAACGGACAACCATAAATTGGGCTTACATTGTGGTTCCATTGCGCCGCTTTTTTCTTGTGTTGCTTGCAGTGGAAACTTGAGAAAAGTTCAACTCTTCAAGCGGCAGCACAGGTACCAGCCAATCAAATTGGGTTTATGCAGATATCCAAAGAGAGCGAGACTGAAAAAAAAGATGATGGACCAAACTCCATAGATGGTCGTATTTGTACATAAATGTAATTTGTTTGGCTTTTTTTTGCTTCGATTTTTAGAAGTTACCAAGAAATAGACACTGTTCAATGTAAAACCCCAGTTATTGTAACCAAAAATTCGTCTGAGGTGATTTGCGAGGCGTCTGAGCCAACTATCTAATGTTAGCATGTTAGCAAGGAAACTACCTACTACTACTACACAAGGTAAACAGCTCGCTAGTGAAGTTACATGTAATTCATAGTGGCTTGATTGGTTGTTGACCTGTCAATCTCGCTATAAATGTCAACACCCAAAATGTCAGGCAAGCCCAATGTCAAATGTAAATGCATACGTGTGAGTGCACTGTTACTGTCTATGGGTGAAGCACTCGAATTCTCTTTACGCCACTAAACTACAATTCTTCCATTTTTGCCAGGTTACTGTATGTATTCACAGAACTATTGTAAGCAAGAAGCACAATTGGATGTATAGAAAGCGAATGGTTGCAGAGGTTTCTTGCAACTGAAACATGGAAACCTATGGAAGGTCAGCCGTTCCGGCCTCTTACTATGTCATATTAATGACTTAGTATCTCAGAATCATGACTTAGCATAGTAGGCCTGTCTCATAATTATGACTTAGTATCTCATAATAATGACTCAGTAGCCCATCTCATAATTATGAGATTTTATCACATAATTATGACTTTCTATCTCATAATATTAAAGATCCTATCTCATAGGCTACAGCAAAAAAAGACAGGTTTCCTGGGAGGCACAGCATGCATGTATTCTCTTTCAGTCAAACAATGACTAGAGGTTTCGAGTTACAGCTGAATGAAAGCTGCCATCATCACGTAAAGTAAAGCCACGTTTTAAATATTCTTCCACGTCTTCATAATCTATTTGATAGCCTACCTTTGGCTTCATGATATTAATCCAAAATTTCAAATATAAAGTTGGTTGATTAAAAAGTGAAAAAGGTTAAATTTCCTTGCATTGACTAGATCAATTCAAACACCTCAAATAAAGCGCGTCTACAATAGTATTGTCGAGAAACTCTCATAATTATGACTTGGTATCTCATTATAATGAGATAGTATGGAGAAAATGTTCTCATATTATGACATTAAGTCATCATTATAAGACACAAAGTCATAATTATGAGATACTAAGTCTATGTGACTAATATAAAACACATAAAGGGACTTAAATTATATTAAAACCTACATGTAAAGTAGCCTATTATACTTAATGTGTATGATTTTTTTCAGCTAAAATTGCTGTAAACGGAGTATCATTATAGAAATAAAAAACGAATGCATGCTTTTATTCCTAAACCCAAGATATATCTTATCACATTGCTCATTGTCAGGTAAATTAATGATGTGCATGTCCTCTCTTTCAGTGCTTGTTCAAAACAGTTCAAAAAAATTATAGAAGATACTGGATAAAGACACTATTTCATTGACAGGCAACTGGCAAAGTCTGCCGCACTTGAACTAAAGCTAATTGAAAAACGTGGCCAAATCATTTAGCTTATTTAATACCATGAGCAAGATCTGAAGCGCACACATGGGTAGGTCAGCACAATGCTCCAACACGCCCCACAATACGGTGACGTCATGCGCAACGGATTTTGCTCATTGCCGTTAGTGAAATTAGGACCCATCTTCCATTATTAAGGACAGTTCTGGTACTACCATAGGTCGGCGGCACTCCTGATCAGCTGAGATGTACTGAATTCAATCAGGTATGCTTGGAACAGGGTCGGTGTATTTACAAAATAATGGTTTATTTTTTTTGTTTTTAAATAAAATTCATACACACTGATTGTCCCAGAATGTTGACAGTAAAAAAAAACGGCACTTGAGGGAGATATGTGTCTGAAGCAGAAGAAAATGGAGGCCAGCAGAAGAATAAAGTGAAAATTCAAATTCATCCATTTCTCTTTTTTGGTTGATCCAGCATTTAGACCACTACTACCTGTAGTATCTTTGGGAAAGGTGGCTTGCTCTGACTGAGTTACCTGTAGCATTGGCATTTTGACATCCAAAATAGTAAAGTACTTACCTGATACTGTATATACACACATTATTTTTGTTCCAGGATGGATTTTAAATTTACCAATATATTTACTTTTACCATCATTCTTTTTCATTTCACTCCATGACATTATGGGGAACCCTCAATATAAAGACCAAATGTCTGCATGAACTTAAAAAACAACCAAAAAAAAAAAAGACAGGGATATGTTAAGTTTCAAAATGTACATTATTGGACATAAAAAGGCTGCAACTCTCATTCTATTACAGACATAATCACAAAAAAACAACAAAGTGGCACAATAAAACATGCTTTTTCAGTTTTGATTTTCATTATTTCAGAAATCCACTGCACCTCAAAAATCAGACTTGTTTTCAAGTCGCTTCTCTAAAGGAAGTTTTGAACATCCTCTGGGAGAGCAATCTAGCAGAAAGGGTAATTACACAGTGACCAAACTTAGTATTACAACACCCAAATGTATAGGAAACACACTGCACACCAAAGATTATTTGATCAGGCATTGAGTACTTGCATGAAAGACTGATAAGGAAAATGGTCATGCTGCGGTTGCCAGGTCCAGAGGGTCACAATAAAATGTTTCTGCCATTTCATCACATAAACCTAGTAACTGTTTTCACAGTGTCAACACAGCAACCTGGGATGGAGCATAGCCTCTTCATCAAAGAATATTCCATAGAAACACACATTTTCAAGTCTGCATAGGTGAAAGGAAATGCCTTACAACTCCATACGAGCCACCAGTGGGAAAAAAACATTTATTTACACCCTGTACGTAGTGTTCACTGTTTGTGCCTGTTGACTTATGATTGCCAGGACAGGCTTGATGTAGATGATCGTCCCTAGACACACGCTGTGCTATTGCAAGTCTTTGAGCTGATGTGTTTTTTTTCCAGTTTGTGAGATCAGTTGGGCAGTCAGATAGGATCATAAAGGACCATCCATGAAATCCTGCCGTCATGCCATTGGCATCAGTAACAACAGTTTCCCAGACCTAGACCCACGCAGACCCAAGTAGGGAGGTGGTTGGTGGTGGGGGTTCTCTACGTCTGGAAGTCAGTTCCGAAGTGTCTGATCTGAGCCTCAGTCATAGACAGGTAGGTGGTCCTCATACTGGGAGAGTACTACAGGCAGGACAGAGTTGAGAGGAGAGAAGAGAATGGTTAGACGCGGAGGTCTTGCACAAAACTCAGACTCACTGGTCTTGTGGACACATGTTATTGACACCATGTGACTCGAGTGGGGAAAATGTAATAGCCAGAGCTTGGGAAAAGTGATAGGCAGAAAAAACATTGAGGGACAAGTTCATGCAGATGAGAGGAGGTTAGTTGAGGGCATGCCATGTGTTGATGGCACTCCCGGGGCTAATTGCTAGCTAGCAACCCGAGGACACAGAGACAAGGAGCTGCCCCGGAGGCCATCAACCTTAAGCTCAGGCGCTCACCACAATCATCATTTCACCACGTTAACCAAGTTGTTATTGGCGCCAAGGGGGGGGAACCACAGGGCCAAGCAAGTGACTGGGCAGAGTCAGGTAGCAGTTGCCCATGAGGCGGTGAAAGGGATAAGGACAAAGAGAGCCGAGGTGAGGCACAGGAGAGGCGTGAACAGACTTACTGTTTTTAAATGTCTGGGGATAAAACTCCAAAAAAGAAAAGTACGAACAGAAGACAAGAAAAAGATACAATTAGATAAAAAATACAGCGGTCCTTCTGTCTAGTTCATTAAAGTAAGTTCCATGTCAAAGGGGCTTTTTAGTAAGTTAGAAGAGCATTAAGACATGGGGGGAAATCATTCCATAATATTCAATATTCCATAATGGTGCAATATAGTTGCTTTAACATGTACAATGGTATGTATAAATCTCGCTATATCAATATGAAGGCATCTCAAACTGTGAAGCGGGTTATTTCATTAAATTGTGCTACAATACACACTGGGAGTCTTTAGTCCAACATTGACTGGGTACATAACAGAGAGGCGTGATTGCTGGTACATTAGTTTATCCACAAGCAGCAGCTTTCACACCTATGGTGGCAACATAGAGTGTGCCATAATGAGTCAGCCAACCTTACACCCGGATCACGAATAGCCCTGCAGTTGACCAAGCCTAAGCTGACCACAGGAAGTAATTCTCTGGTCCACACGGTTGGCCTGGCCTGGAGACAACTAGGAGAGCTCATCCTCTAGGACAGACAGCCAGTTTTGCCTGTGGATTACACATGCTCCTGTTGAACTCAACCCGGGGCCACCATCCAATCCCATTAAAACAAGAGATTGGACAGAGCTAAGAGCTGCCTTTGACGTCTTTATCCACTTGTAATGCTTGACCTGAGGACACAGGTCAGACGAAGGCCAGCCCAGTGCCTGGGTTAACCAGGTACTGCGTGTGTTTATGAACTTCCCATCTTGGGGCTAAGCAGAATTCATGATAAGAAAACATGCAGAACAAAAAAAAAAAAACTAGAAAACAACTCAGCATGACACAAGATTTAGCATGGAAGTATAGGGAGAATATGGGTAAGTCAAGCCCAGTAGGGGGCAGTGTTACACCACAGCTGAAACACAGAAGGCGCTGCACAGCAGTTAGTTAGAGTTGTGCTACGGGTACTTAGCAGCCATGCTAAACATCACAACTTGGGTTAAGACAATGCCACCACTGGAGCCAACATACTGAGGGTGGCGGTGAACCCCTCCCAATCAGAGGAACGTTCTCGTAGCGAGGATTCCCTCCAAACAGCATGGACTGATTCCTGAGCAGACAAACAAGACAGGCACAGAGGGAGATGAGAAATATGAAAGGACAGAAGAAACTATGATCCACAGGAAGTATAAATCCAGAATTCTCATACACACACAAACAAAAAAGCTTGCACACATACAATGGCATGCAAAAGTTGTGTCATCCTTCAAAATGTCTTTTACTGTGAATAGATTAAGCAACAAAAGAATATCTGATTTTTTATCTGATGATTACTTTTTTATTTCCCTCTTTTACATTCTCAAAATAGGAAAAAGGTAAAGTTTATGAAGCAAAAGTTTGGGCATGTTCAGTATTTAGTAACCCTTTGGCAAGCATCACAGCGGAAAAACGCTTTCTGTAGCCAGCTGACAGTATATATTGTGATTTATTTTGCGAGGGGGTACGACCCCAAACATATATACAAAAACAAACATAAATAAGAACTCCACAGTACTCAAAAACTAGCCAACTAGTCAAACAGTATCCAAACAGCATTCGCAATATTTACTTAACCTTACATCAGGACAGTACGCCTTCTCTTCCACTGCTTTTTTCCTGCTAAGAACGAGGCACCCTTTAAATAGGCTGCCTGTGGGGCTAAATTGGTCCAATTATTCCCAATTGGACCCATCCATTGGCGTGGGGGAGCCTGGACCCTACCAGGGGGGAAGACCTAGTCTCTGGCAGGGCAACATGCATGAAATCACCCTTTTTTGTGCCACTGTGAGAAGGGGGGATATCACCTTCTCAGAGTTCCCCACCCCGACACAATCCTCAAAGCAGGACTACTCCACTCATCCTTAACAGTTGGAGAGGTATTCTTCTCTGGAAGTCTGCACCCTATATTCTCCAAACAGAATCAGTCCACAGGACTTGTTCCCAAGATGCACCAGACTTGTTTAGATGTTCCTTTGCAATTTTCTGATGTTGCATTTTGTGGTGAGAACACAGGAAAGGTTTCTACTGATGACTCTCCCATGAATATTATATTTGTGCAGGTGTCGCTGCACAGTAGAACAGTGGACCACCACTCCAGAGTCTGCCAAATCTTCCTGAAGGTCCTGAAGGCAGTCAAACAGGTCCTAACCCTTTAATAGGTCTATGCATGGATTTAGGAATGGGCTTTCATTCTTAAATGCTATCTCATGAGCAGCTGAATAAACATTTAGATGAAAACATTGTGATTATCATGTTCAAACACTATTTACAATTTCACTACTGAATACAAGGCAGAATAACACAATGTATAAGTAGTTAATTTACCTTTTAATGAGATAACAGTTATAGATCCAGCTGTGTCTTGAACGTCAAGTGAATGTCTAATACTAAGCTAGCTTCACGTCAATTCATCACACACCTGACACAAATGAGTGGGACAAGTAGTGGCAGTGGTTGAGGCAGACTTTGCATAACCTTATGCCACTATCAGAAGGCCAGAAGAGTTACAATTTAACATCAAGGCTTATTTTACTGCTATTTTATGCATGATTTATGCGGTAAATACAAAAATATGCAGCGTCGCAAAGGAGGCGGTAAATTGCTGATTCTGCGTTGAATTTGCAAATCGCAAAAAACTGGAAGGACTGCCTAGCCCATAGGACTGCATAGCCCCTATCCCTAACAAGCCAATTGCGGTTTGAGAGCTTAGTAAAAAGTGATCCGACAGCTCAAATCTCTCGAGTGCTCCTTTTCCCTTTTTTCACTGAAAAATTGTACAAAACAAAAATAATACACTAATCTTGAATCAAAAGATTTTTTCATCTTTCACTTCATGCCTTTTGGAGATCAGTTCATTTTCTACTCACTTCACTATTCACAGTTAAAAGACATTTTGAACAGGGCTTCCCAAACTTTCGCATGCCACTGTAAACATACATCAACAAAATATTTCACTCTGACTGAAATGTACACAGATGCACTTGCGCACACACACACACAAACATAAACACACACACACACACACACACACTCACATGTATTCAGAAGTGGTTGCGCTGGAGGTGGCTGCCTGTGGGGGTGGTTGCAGGCTGTTCTGGCTGCCCAGGCTGCTGCTGAAGCTGACGAAGCTGTGGATGTGAGCCCGGTTTGGGTTGTACGGAGCCATGCGCCGGGCCTGGGGGTTGAACGGATCCTCCTCATCTATGTCATCATATTCCTTGTCCCTGCAAGCACACACACACACACACGCACGCGGGCACGCACGCGCACACACACACACCATTATCCGTTACCATTAGGTCTACAAAAGTCTGATAATGGAGTCTATCACAGCTGGATTATCCATATATGGCATCGGGCAAGTGCCTGGGGGCACCAGCCAATGTGGGGGTGGGGGTGGGGGCGACACTACATGATTAAGACAATGACTAGACCTTGTCATATTTTGGATATATATTTACTGTAAGACATGCAAACAAGTACCAAATGAACTGTCCATACTAATATCTACAGGCTATATATATGTCAAAATCAGCTGTTGCTTTTGTTAGTTACACTACAAGGCATGAACCGACCTGTCAGTACTTTCAAAATCACCACCCAAACCTCAACATGAAAAGACACCACTGCAGAAACTAGCAGCAACAGTGAAGTTAGCAACACTGATGTTAGTGCAACTCTAGTATCTGAGGCTAACAAACAACAGCAGCCGAGCTAATGCTTAGGACTTGGAGAACTTCTAACAACAGATTGTCCAAGCAAGGTCAAAGAAGAAATTGATGTAAAAGGTAAGAACCTAACCATTATGTTGTAGTGGATTGGCATTTTTTTATACTGTGGACCTATGTTAATCTTTTTTTAGCCATAGTATTGTTTTATTGAAACCGTCTCATTGTCTCTGTATGTTAGCCTCGCAGCAGCAACTGTAGCAACAGTTTGCTAACTCACAACCTAGCTAAAGTTAGTTACATCAGAAACGTTTTAAGGACTTTGGTTATATTACTTGCTGTGTTGTTGTTCGCTCTACATCATGGTATTTGTCTGTTTCTATTTGGTGTTTGTACAACGTTTGCAAAGGGTTTTATAGTCATTAAGACCACAGTCACTAGCACAGTGAGATTGATTGATGCAAAATTCAAAATGCTATGCTAGGTAATGTTACCTTCCTTGTTAGCTTAGCTGTTAAAAACCTACGATTCTCTCTTCTGTCACTTCTGACATTATAGTTTTGTAAAAACAATCTAAACAACTAACTCTCACTAGTTATTCCTCCGTTGTGTTTTGAATACTGTGTTTGTGTGCGTGCATGTCATTCATTTTGTGGTGTTTTATGTTATAGTGTTTGTTTTGCTTCAATTAAGAGAAAAAGACATCCACCTCCACATCATCAGGTGGAATGTTAGACCATCTCCACCACCTGTGTCAAGAGTTGGGTGTCACCCTGGGGTGTGGTTACCCTGGGGCACCACATGGTGCAAATCCAGACCTGGGTCTATATATGGATATATTCCAGGGCTGCTCTGACCAAAAATACTGTGCGAATTACCAGGGTCTTCCTTACTGTGACTTAAGGAGGATTACAACGAATAAACAATTAAACGCGTCAACAAATCAAACAGTGCTCAAAACCAGCAGAATACTGGATTTAACAGCCAGGTCTTTCACACCACACTCCTCACAATGAATCCTCAGATCGCAACTCAGCTCTATCTGATTCTTTGTCCCATCTTCTGCTGCCTTTCTATCTCAAGTACATTGTGAGAGATGGGTGCACATAGCGATAGTGTTGATTTTTGTTACCTGCTGGAAATGAGTGTCCAGGCACGAGGGACAGCACACAGCATGACTAAGAAGGCACTGGCTGCCAGCAGAGAAAAGAGGCACAGGTAGAGAAGACCCTCCACCCCGTCATAGCACACGCCCAGCAGAGCATCCAGGTAGTCCTGTGGAGGTACGTGAGGACACACACGCGCACGCACACGCACACGCACACGCACACGCACACACACACACACACACACACACACACAATATTGGTCTTTCGCTGTTCATTTGTTTCTGACATCAGTGGAACTATTGTGAAGGGGAAAGGTAACTCAGCAGGGCTACAGTTTCCCCATCTCACCTTATGCAAACTGCGGCAGTCTAGCAGGGCAGTGAGCTGGTGCAGGTTAAACTCAGTGGAGTTCAGCAGACGCTGGATGCCCAACAGATCCCTCTGCAGGATATCCGCAGGCAGGGCACCGAAACAGTGGATGTAAGAGAAACCGAGAAAAAGATAAAGAGGGGAGATGAGGAGGCAGATAGAGACAGAGCAGAGAGAGAGAGAGAGATGGAGTGACAGAGAGAGAGAGAGAAAGAAATGGAGTGACAGAGAGAGAGAGGTGTATGGAGATAACAGGAAATACAGATGGGGAGGACAGAAGCAGAGAGAGAGACAGACCACACACATCTCAATTATGCAGAAATGTACTAGGTCTCGCCCATTGAGCCTCAAAATGTAAGGTTCTTGGGGCTGCAGAAGAATGTGCTTAGAACAACGGAGCCCCTGGCACACCCACACCCTCACCTCAGCTGTGGGGAAAATGGACAAGGAGAACTGCAGCAAACCCTGAACCTGGATCTGCATTGTGGTCAGCGATCTCTGGAAAGTGGTCAGAGACTAGCACACGCACACACACGCACGCACACACACACACACACACGCACACGCACACAAATGCACACGCACAATAAAAGCATTAATCTACAATACCAATGACTCTAAGTAGACACACGATAAGAACATGGACTAAATCACCCACAATCTGGTACACAGCTTAAGACATAAACATTTCCATTATATATATTTCCATGGATTTCATCCGTAAGTGGAGCTTTTAGTGGTTTAGGCTTAAGCATGCGCCAGCAGGAATGTTTACTTAATGTTTGAAAAACAACTCCCACATTAATTCCTATCTTTTTAAGTGAAAAAAATAATCTGCAGATTTATAAATAAATAATTAGTTTAAGGAGGCCTGGAGGCACTTTGGAGAAGCCAGACACAGCTAATTAACACAGAACCGAAGACATAAGCGATTTACTTTGATCAACGTTGATTTTCCTATCGCCATTATGTAATTAAATTAGGTCCCACAGAGCCATGGAGCCATTTTAATGGATTTTACACGGATCTCGTCTCTCGCTGAACTAGCGCAACGATTTTATTAGCCCTTAATGACTCGTAGGGTTTTACTGGCATGCACTGAATGGCCTGGGAGATGAGGGGGACAGTACCTGCTGGAAAGGGTTGGGGAGCGTCGGGGTGCAGTACAGGTAGTAATGGACTACATCTGTGGAGTACACAAAAACAAGTGGACATACATAAATAAATAAATAAACAGACACACACACACACACACACACACACACACACACACAACAAAAAAATTAATTCAAAGATTGCAAGCTAGTGGGTGTCAGGTGAGGTATGATATATTTCTTTGATGTGTTTATTTTAATAGTCATTTAGCAAATCTCTTTTCAGCACACCCTTGTTTACACAGTGATCAGCATCTCTCAGCCCATACATCCACTGGAAACAGGTTCTATAGCTTTGGCATTGGAAGCGTTCTGCTATAGCCCCCTCAAGGTCATTTTGACAAGCCCCTAAAAATGTATGGTTGATTGTGACCATGTTGGAAAAGTCACTTGCCTGCACTGATGACGTCCCTGGTTTGGTTCACAATGAACTTGTCTGGAGACACACAGAAGTCGCTGGTACCCTGGAGAGGAATTCAACCATGTGGATTAAACTCATTTTGCCTGATTTTACTTTGGAATAGGTTGCAGCATGGGGACCGATGAAGGTCTACAAATGTACTGCAACGCAGTGTAAACATGAAAAATATCAATAGAAAGGACAAATTAAGGAAAGAAAGAGTGAGAGAGAGAGAGATGAAGTGTAAAAAAGAAAATGGCCCCTAAAGGATACATAGAGGGAGGGAGAAGATAAGGGTCAACAGAAAGATGGGCAGTAGGCTTAAAAGCTGTTTTATGTCTTTGCTGTGCAAAATAGATTATACACAGATCAACTGTACATGTTGTTTATCCTGCTAATTTAAAGGTGACAGGACCAAAGCAGTTACAGACACTCCTCAAGCTTCCTGATGGTGGCCAAAAAAACAGGCACAAATAGATGCACTGTTCTGTTTAAGGCCTTCAAAGCGTAGAAAGGAAACAGACATGGTGTTTCATAACTTCTTCCTTCGGTCCAAAATAGATTCCTTAAGTCAGTCATTTCCTGGGCCTCAGAGCAGCACATAGCCCTGGCATGCAGTCAAACACTGATGCTCACTTAAAACAGCCCAGCTGTCGCCATGCCTACAACAGTCTTGTGCCTTTTGAAAACATCTGACAAGACAAACTCTTCTTTCCAGCTGGTTCAATTCACATGTTTTCAGAAGGATGGTCCACCATTACGAGAGCAGGAATATGATTACAGTACAACCAATTAGGTAGTTCCCTCATATGAGCAGTTCCTTCATCTAGTGCTCTAACAGAAGGATTTCACAACTAAATCAAATGGCTGTGTACTTCTGTCTCACCAGGGGTGGATCTGTTTCTCCCAGGACTAGTTAGTGTCCAGACACAGCAGGTGAGAGAACCATCACACAGCCCCCGTGGAGACCCCATGGAGCCCTCCCTCTCTCTCTCTCTCTCTCTTTCTCTCTTTCTCCCTCTCTCTCTCTCTCGTTCTCCCTCTCCCCCACCATCTACAGGAGGAAATGATCAACCCTGCTAATCCAGTTTACATGAGGTGACTGACCTTAGTTCCACCCGCCACCCCCCCCACCTCCCCTCACCCTTCATTAACGGCAGTGAGGCTAAGATCCGGCAAAACAACAAGTGCGTTAGTTGACATAGTTCAGAATATATCACACACATCTGAGGTGCTGCGCTGTGCTGTGCTGTGCTGTGCTGTGCTGTGCTGTGCTGTGCTGTGCTGATCCAACATGAAGGCATACTTAAATCCTCCTCTGCAGCATATCATGAAAAGGTCCTCATAAAAACCCACAACACAGAAGTTATAAACAGGGAAACAAGCAATAGGGTAGAAGTGTGTGAATGGAGAGAGCGAGAATTGAGACAGAGAGAAACAGATTGGCTGTCTTAGTTACTGATGCAAAGGTGGTCTTGTTTACATAAACAAGTCTACAATAAGCCTAAAGGGTCACTCTACTTAAGTGACCCCAGGATTTTTAATCTGCTTTGTATTGTGGGCTTGCAGGCACCTGAGACCTCCAATAGGAATGCACGTGGGGGACAGCAGCCTGCAGTTACTGGATGGGATAACGCCATCAGATTAGGACTCACTGTGCCCATTTCCAAGCTTAATGATGTATTATGCCAACACTGTGTTCATGATCATCTACGTTTTTACACAGAATTACACTATGCAGGTCGCATGTCAATGATGCATGGCGTTCTGTCACAACTTACCACTGCCGTGGCAGTACCTGCTCCCAGCGATGCCCAGCTAAGGATCAATGTCAGCACCCCAAACACCATGATCCTGAAACACACATGGATACAATTGCAAATTTGAAAGAATCTGCACAGGTTCCTTAGCTAGGGACTGGAGGTGCCCACACCGAGCGTGGCCTTAAAGCCTCTGTGTTGCACTAGGATTCACCACAGCGGGGAAGCCAACCATGCATTTGACCCTCTCCACTGACAAAAAACACCTTCCCTAATCATATGGAATGGAAGAAATCTACAGAAAATGTGATATACCATTATAGATATACCATTGGCATGGAAAAAACATTCTGTGCCAATAATACTCAAACTATTGGTACAGAATCTAGGCCATAGCAATAGTGTCCTACAAACAAATGTTTACATGCTAACCAAAATAAACTTCCTTTATTCCTGTATGGTCATTTACAGTGATATAAGGACAGGAACATACACTGTGGACACACACACACACACACAGAGGCACACACACACATTCAGCTGACAGAAAGATTGGTCTAAATGAGACAGGAGGAGAGAGAAAAAAGAGAGAGAGATCGAGCGCATGTGAGAGAGAGAGAGAGAGAGAAAGAAAATGACCCCCTGATGGATCCCTAAAGGCTGCCAAGGTTTTCGCCTCCTCACTCACCAGCGACTTAATGCTCTTAAAAGCAGCAATAAAATAGACTGGAAGTACTTCATAATTTGTTAGAACACACACACACACACACACATCCTGGCAAAGAGATCGATACATATTAGTGAGGCAAGGAGTAGAAGAGATCTTCCTATTCCTCTGGTTAATCAGGCAAGTCCAGCAGAATATGTGGTCAGTCCAGCTGGAGCGACACCACAGACTCAACCCATATAGACCCAATCATCAGTGCATTAACACCGCATATCAGACTCATCCCATATAGACCCAATCATCAGTGCATTAACACCGCATATCAGACTCAACCCATATACACCCAATCATCAGTGCATTAACACCGCATATCAGACTCAACCCATACAGACCCAATCATCAGTGCATTAACTATTGCTATCCAACATAACACTACATTCATTGGAAACCATTAAATACAAACAACAGTGAAAGTGTACGACCTGAGTGAGACAAAGGATAAGCCTAAATGGGTTAGATTGGATCATACAGAACACGCCCCATGAATGCTGTCCTCATGGTGCTCAGTGGAGTGGGTATTAAATAAATGCCCAATATACATTTACTTGCAACACATTTCATTCAATACACTATAGACTGGAGTGCTTTTAGCCCTGAGGCTATCCCTCCATGGGAGCTTTACCTGTATTGATTAATAAGTTAATGCTGTTTGCCATAACTTTCATATATTTGCACCCCAACTAGCTCCTCTAAACCCCCACCCACTGGACCATTAAAGAGAAGGAGACAAGTTAATGGATGACTGAAAAATGCTGGAGTAAGGGGATCATACAGCAGCCAGGAGACCGAGGGGCGGAGGGGCTATAGCTGCCCTTTTATTTAGCATGTGCAATTCAACACTTGATGGGATGATACCACATTTAAATGGTAGGAAGAACATGCATTCTTACCAACAAACACAACCACTGTGACACTATATGTGTTTCAACATAAGTGGTGTTCGCATGTCTCACAGTAATGCCGTCCCAAAGACAGGCCTTAAGGAGCGATGGACTTACGAAATGAGTAGCCATCTTGACTGCTTGGCAAGCCCAACACATGCTGCGAGGCAAATTACCAGGTCCAAGATGAGCAGAAGCAGGTATGTTAGCCATCTAGGAGTAGAAAGGGGAATGCACATAAAAAAAAATTGCAATACATAAAATCATTTCTGAATACACTTAATATACCTTGCTGGTTGACATTGCTATCCGTACGATGCACATTGTTACATCTGACCGTGAGTTACAGCTTGTCTCTATTTTTTTTCTTGTGGTCCCATCCCACCCAGGCAAAAAACTAATTCTTCATGGATAAAACTCATTGAGAAAGCTGTTTCTAGTCTGTTTTGACACCACTGTGAGTGAACGTCTTCTCTTATACCCGCAAACTAACTGGAGCCCATAAAAAAATAAACTTCAACATACTTCTAATACAGTAATTAAAAAGCAAAAGCAAAGCATTCTCTGCAAAAAACATGAAAGAGCTAACAATATCTTTGATGTGCAAAGCAAACAAGCAATGTGATTAGTAACCTGACACTACATGGAGCCAGAATGCCTGCACATCTCCAGACATGTGTGTGTGTGTGTCTGTGTGTTAAAGATGGAAAGGAGACCGCTCTGTGGCCGGGCGATTAGATTGGGTCTCTGACTAATGCACGCAGAGGCGGGGAAGGAAGCGGAGAAGAAGAGACTGTGTGCCTTGTCCTTGGATGATGCCGCGCCCCTTCAGCTGTCTGAAACACTAGCTCCTCATCAATAGCTCCCACTGCCAGCTCCTCACACACTGGCCTACAAAATGGAAATGTAATCTACACGGAGGATGTACATGTCAGGCCCTGAGCACTAATGGCTCAGAGGCGCGAGAGGCTTTGGGCTTGAGGTCTGATGGTCGGAGGATAGAGAGATGGATACATGGGCTGGTCAGTGCTTCAAGTAGGTCAGCCTTAGACAGCCCCTCTGATCCGTCCTACCTACGCAGGGCTGGTAATAGTGCGGTGAATGTAGGCTGTGAGAATACGACCGCTATATTTTTGTGCGGTTTGCTTCGGAGCACCTTTGCCAAAAGGGATCTACATATTTTCATAACCTAGTTGTGACCAAAATGATCAGACCACACAGCTCCTTTAAGGGCTAAATGAAGCCTGTGCCACAGAACAGATGCCCTAAAAAGACAGACTGCGCCAGCTACAATGAATATGCTAGTGCATTCACATCCAAAGTACAGTACATCTTGTGGAAACCAATGGACACCACATGGATGGTTTAAGATTAGAAAACATGGGCAGGAGCACTTCATCCTTCCCATACCTGTAGTACTCCACAAAGGCCGTCTGGTCAGCAATGGCTCCCAGGTCCACCTTGGCTCTGCTGAAGTCTGGGAGAGTAATGAGCTGCCTGATGATATTGTCAGCCATCATCCGCATGAAGCGAAGTGTCTGGCTGTAGTCCCCCCGCGTGGAGAAGATCTCATCCAGCCTGGACAGGTGTTCATCCAGTCCCACCTGCATGCTGTTCAGTGAGCTAGTCACCTGGAAGGAGCACAGAAGAGATTTCACAATCCAGAGACACTGAATTAGGTGTGGTGCTAGGATTGATTAATACCGTCTAGCGTGTGACTGGTGGCTGGTTTAAAGTCTTTAGAATGAGATGTAAGGGCACTCGAAGACAGAGAAGACAAACTGTTGGAAACCAGAGAAAACGGAAGCAAAAAGAGATCATCAAGTATCAGCGCTATGTCTGCTTGATACAACAACTCTACTGTATTGGAGATTGAACACTTTTTTTGTAATGTTAAGATACACACTGTTCTACATCATGTTTTGTAGCTACTGAACAGTATTAACAAATATGTTGTGCTATGCCAACCAATATTGTGGAGAATAGTTGTTAATGCCTGATTATTCCTCATCCACTGAAGAAACTATTCATAGCTAAGCCCCTGGGACTAATCCTGTGGCCATGTTAGGCCACATTGGAATCTTATCTGCTCATCTTTCTGAAGGAAATGGATTATTGTCATGAGGTCACTTTCAGTCTTGAACCAATCTGAATTTCCTGGAATTATTTCAATGATGATGAAACGTGACTAATGCTATGGAAGTGTCTGTGAAGTGCTGGAATTTGATAGTCAAGTATTGCACCCCACCCAAACCAGTCAAATGATAGACTTCCTTCACTAAAAAATAATTATTTTCAGCTCTACAAAGAGCTGGCAAAACAGACAGGATTGACTGACAGAAAGTTTCATTAACAGTCACTGCAAATCATCCACGCTTCCCATTAAATCTAAATTCATGAGCTCGGAGTTGCAATTCTGGCAACCTGGCATCCCATGTTGTTTGCTTCCAATTCAATCTAAAAAGGAGAGACTTTCTCACCGAGACCTCCTTTGGATTCACACGATTCAGAGAAGCCTGGGACAGGTTTCGAGTTCTCCCTCACTGGGAACAAGCCACTTCACAGGACCATCAGGCCGGCAGAGGTGAGCGGCCATCAAATGATGTAAAAACTAGATGCATGAACGAGTGAAGGTAGTGAGGCGCGAAAGGAAAGAAAAGGGCCCTGGCACGTGGGGTGGCTCAGGGCTCAAAGGGTTTCCAACAGAGAAGCAAATGGGAATGCAGGGTGTGAGTGAAAAGAATCTCCTCCACTGCTCACAGTGAGAGGAACAGAGTTATGCCAGCTGGCCTGAAGAGTGACCCACAATGCACTGCCAAACAATTGAAGAAAAAAAAAACACATTCACACCGAGCGCACCATACGCTGCTAGCCGGCTCGTAATTAACACACAAACACTGCTGTCAATCTCCTGCTATGCTTTGTGGGACTACTCAGTGAAAGTAGACTGGGCTCACACTAGAGTATGTGACCTAGAACAGCCCTCACAATTAACAACACTGGGGAATGTTTCAAAAAAAGGCTCTCATTATGTGACATCAGAGGTGTAAAGTAACGAATTACTTTTACTCACGTTACTGTAATTGAGTAGTTTTTTTGTGTACTTTGTAATTTTTAAGTAGTTTTTTAAATCGGTAATTTTACTTTTACTTAAGTAGATTTTGACTGAAGTATTGTACTTCGCTACATTGGAAATGACATCCGTTACTGAGTAAAAAAAAAAAACATAGTTCAAGGCAGGAATCGCGCACCACAATGCTCACTGCAGTGGTGGATGCTGCATAGAGTGGATGATGGAGTCGATGCAAGGCACCAGTACGGTGCCGAGTCACGAGAGATAGATATGGAGGAAGATGATAGTGCGGACTACCAACAAGCTGCGGACCACCAACAAGCTGAAGCACCGAACTTTCCGCCAGTTGAAATTAAAGAAGATGAAGAAAACCCGTGGCCACATCTCAGCAAGCAGTTTGCCTTCCAACGTAAAAGAGGCAACAGCTATATGCTGTGTAAACTGTGCCTAATCCGTCAGTCAGAACTTTCTGCTTATACAAATTAATCTTCAAATCTGCGCAAGCATGTGTTGGTAAGTACAGTATTTGTCCCATTCCATTAGTAGTTCAGACAGCGTTTTTGTCATTTAGTTAGCTTTGCTCCATTAAGCAAAATATGCGTTTCATGGCACTAGTAGGTAGTAGCCTAATTTTGGCTAGCACTTGCAACCGACCTGAGTATGCTAACGTCGACAGCGGTCATCCAATAGACTAATAATACCATTCCTGTCTTCCATTCGTTTCAGGTCATAGAATTATTATGTTCAGTCTCTCATATTGTGTTAAAAACTGCAGATCAGTCATCAGCAATGAAATACACCACATAAACTGATATTAGGCTAATCATTTGGCTGCCTCCCATGCCTTGAAACAGAACAATGTGAATGCGCACACCATCGTTTTCAGACAGTTGGACAAGTCAATGTGTATGTCGTTATCTGCAATTTATCACGATGTTTAGTCAGATATTGATAACGATAAGTGGTGGCTTTGCAACGTGCACGTCTTTCATGTTCATGCTAAGGGGTCCCGGTTAGCAAGAATTGAGGATTATGAATTGTGATGCATGTAGAAAATAGAAAATAATGCTATAATTCTGTATACTGTAGGTCTGTCATCTCAAGTAGCTATTTATAGCTATTTCTGTGTTATGATGCACTCTTGAATCTTGATGGCAGCTCAATACTTAATTGTCAGAAATGTTGTTTGTCATTCTACAGGTCTAGTCTATGTCAGACAACACCTTGACCGGATGTTGGAGGCTGG
Organism: Clupea harengus; assembly: GCF_900700415.2. Classification (NCBI taxonomy): domain Eukaryota; kingdom Metazoa; phylum Chordata; class Actinopteri; order Clupeiformes; family Clupeidae; genus Clupea; species Clupea harengus. Next base: position 24,993,715 of record NC_045152.1, on the reverse strand, counting down.
AGCAAGTTGGACAACATTCATCAGATGAAGATGATTTATTTTCCTCAATGAAGTCCAGAAGGTACAGGGGAGTTAGAAGGGTACCTAGCCCTTTCCCAGCCATCTTGTGGCGTCAACTAGCGAAGTGTTCGCACCAAGCCTCGTAGAATCGGAGGAAAATCCTGCTGAAGGGGCGTCATCATGCCCGGACAACTGCAAGAAGGTTTTGGCTGTGTTGTTACCAATCGGTTCGACCAGCTATTTGACGATGAGGCCGATCCTTTCGAACAATTAAAGGAGGCAGAAAAGACTGCCGCCAAGACTGCTGCCTTGGCTGCAAAGCTACCCAAAAAAGAATCTCAGAAGGACAGGAAGATCCCTATTCCTGAGAAGAAAGAAGAAACACCGGCACCCGTAGCTCTTAAAAAGGATGGTGTGAGGAGAATGGGCAGAAGGCCTGACCAGCAAGGCCCAACAGGGTCCCAGCAGCAGGGGGGTCAAGGGGAGGGACGTCCTCCCACAGAGAGGCGGACAGACCAGAGGAGGCCACCACGTGAACGCCGCTTTGACAAGCCTGGTGATGAGAAGCCTGCTGAGGGAGGAGAGTTCTCTGTTGAAAAGTCTGCTGGTGACCGGCCGTTCAGAGGCCGTGGTGGCGGCGGCGGCAGAGGTGCCCCCCGTGGAGGACGTGGCAGGGGCATTGGCAGAACCGATGGCTTTGATGCTCGTGGAAAACGTGAATTCGATAGACACAGCGGCAGTGACAGATCCATGAAACCAGAGGAAAAACGTGGAGGTGGTGGATCTCACAACTGGGGGACCGTCAAGGATGAAATGGGTGAGCTTGATCAGTCCAACGTTACTGAAGAGGCCCCTGAGGGCGAGGAGCACCCCCCTGCTGACTCTGAGAACAAGGAAAACGAGGCCGGAGAGGTTAAAGATGAAGCGGCCAAGGAGATGACCCTGGATGAGTGGAAGGCCGTGCAGGCTAAGGAGAAAGCCAAGGTGGAGTTCAACATTCGCAAGGCCAACGAGGGAGCTGACAGCCAATGGAAGAAAGGATATGTGCTGCACAAGTCTAAAACTGAAAACCCTGCCATCATTGATACCGAAGTGGAAGTTGAAACAAAGACCGATGATGAACACCACGCTAGGAAGCCAGCCAATGACATCACAGCTCAGCTTGAGATCAACTTTGGAGATTTGGGCCGCCCAGGCCGCGGACGCGGAGGTGCCAGGGGGGGCAGGGGAGGACGTGGCGGTGGAGGTCGTGGTGGCGGCGGTGGAGGTCGAGGTGATGGCGGTGGAGAAGCTGGAGCAGGACCAGGACCAGGACCTCCCACCACAAGGCCGCCACGCGGTGGTCGCACTGAGAAGCAAAGTGGAGTGTCTGTCCCAAACGTGGACGACCCTGAGGCCTTCCCGGCCCTTGCCTGAATCCAGTCCCAGCGAGGCCACGCAGGGCCCCTCCTCTACGAGGCTTGCATGCTTAAGGATCCTTCAGCAGATGAAATGATGGACTGTCATCCATGCCATTCACCCCTGAGGACTGAAATTTTACCTGTTTTAAAAAAAGGAAAAAAATTAAGAAAAAAAAAAAGGAAAGGACTTCTTGCTACTCTGAAGCAATTATTGGTAGAGGTTTTGTATTTTAGAAAACACGGTAGCAGGGATGTTTTCATACAGTATTTTTTTCAGAGATTATGCATTCTTCATGGATACCTTTTGTATTGCTGCTTGAAAATACGCATTTCCAAACAGATGTGAAGGGTGCATCAGTAGGCCTGTGGTGTCCCATGGTGGGTTGTCTTTTGTTATTGTAAACAATTGCCTCCAATCAAGCATCTTGGGAATCAGACAAGGTCTTACAATGCCGATTACTTCTGAAAAGGTTACTGCCTTTAGTAAATTGTCACCTGAAAACAGCAGAATTTCAGTTCTGTTTGTTTTACTCATCTAGGGGTCCAGCTGCTTAGACATAGTAATATGGTCCCTTTGAGATTCATGGATGAATCTTTATGGAAGATTCAAGTGTAAATGTTCAGATGTATGCTAAGTTCATCCATCTACGCCACTGGTGATTATGAAACATAGAACGAGATAAATGTGAGATTTGTCACTCAACAACCTGATGACATGAATGTGACTTGGAAAACTTTTCAATCTAGGAAAAAAAAATACCGCATTTGCTATGTGTACTGTACACCACTTAAGTTCTTCAAACGCCCATCAATTAGAGAAATGTTTACATAATGCACTCCTGTTTACTGAATCTGATGTAAACTCACCTGATAAGCCTGTTCATGACACAAAAAAAAAAAATCACCTGTATTAAAAAAAAAAAAAAAAAAAAAGAAGGGTACCTAGCCTGTGTCTCAGTCAATATGGATCTGCTGAACGCCTTTCAGAATATCAAAAAACTGTCCCTGAAACTCAATACTGGCCTACCTGCCTCGGCCGCCTGCGAGCGACTCTTCAGCTGTGCTGGATTGCTGTTCAATGCAAAGCTAGCCCGGATGAACTCTACTCATCTTGAAAATCAGCTGCTGCTCAAACTCAACAAGAAGTTTGTAGACTAATGCTCTAAAGGTGGACACAAGTAAAGTAACCCAAGTTTAAGTGGGGCAGCGGTATTTTAACTTTTTATTTTAGCTGTCATGTCTTGACATGTCCTCCCAAAAGTTCTTAAATGTTGTGTTGACATGTTTAATGTTTGACATGTTTAATGTCATTGCACTTATATTTCTAAAGATTCTCCTTTAATAAAAAATAACTAGTTTTTGTATTGGATTTATGACCCCTTGTCCTTTTTTGCACTATATAGGAGCGGCCCCCATCAAGTTGTTGAAAGTAACTAAGTAACTTTTACTTAAAGTACATTTTAAATGAACTACTTTTTACTTTTACTTGAGTAGATTTTTAGATGGGTAATTTTACTTGTACTTAAGTAAAATTTCATCAAAGTAATTGTACTTTTACTTGAGTACAACATTTCAGTACTTTTTACACCTCTGTGTGACATCCAAGAAACACTCAAGCCTTGTAAACAACGGCACATCTAAAAGTGTTTCTCCTTGTTGCAGCTTCCTGAGGTGAACCGACACAGGGATTTCCATGGCAGAGGGTGAAGCCATGAGAGAGAGAGCGGCCTTTGCGGACCTAAAAGAACGAGAGAACTTAGCGACAAAGAGCCGCAGAATGGCATTTGTGTCTGTTCTGTTTTGGGCCACGATCCAGATGAGACATCTGTGATACTATATCGTGATCTGTATGGGAGTGCTGAGGGCTGGGCACCGTCCGTCGCCCCTGCAAACCGTGGAACCCAAATAAGTCACTCCGCTCAGTGCCTTTCTCATGCTTGCATGTGTGTGTGTATGTCACTTGCCATTTATATATGTGTGTGTGTGTCCGATTGCAAAAGCTTGGTCACGTGCATGCACAAGACACACAGAGATGAGTGAGATAAAGAATGAAAGGAAAAGACAAAGCAATGTGTAAGTGAATATGTTTGTGTGTGTGTGTGTGTGTGTGTGTGTGAGAGAACAAGAAGGAGATGGGGGGGGGGAGAGTAAGCCAAAGAAGCTGATGATGACATAAGGAGTTTATGTACATTCGTATGGACATACATGTGCGTGTGTCTATTATGATCGAGGTTGTGTGTGTGTGTGTGTGTGTGAGAGAGATTGTGTATGTGTGTGTGTGTGTGTGATCGTGTATGTGTGTGTGTGTGGCTGTGTGTTTGTGTATGTGTGTGTGTTTGATCGTGTGTGTGTGTGTGTGTGTGTGTGTGTGTGATCGTGTATGTGTGTGTGTGGCTATGCGCATGTGCTGTTTTGAATAGGAGATACCGATACTGGAGCTCAAATCCCCATTAATACAGATGGGGGCTTAATCCCATGCTTTCTCACTAAGATTAAAGTGCTACTCGGCCGCCTGCCGACCACGTTAGACGGGATACGCTCTCCGCTCTGTGGGGATCAGGGCCAGCCGAGAGCTCATTCACTCCCGCCCCCGCTCCTCCTCCTCCTCCACCTCCTCCACCCTACCTGTCTGCCTCCTCCACCCTACCTGTCTGCCTCCCAGGCCAGGGCCATGGGGAGCGGCTGAAGAAGTGAGGAGAGGAGACTGACATGCCCTGCAGCTAGAGTCTGGATCTGGGTGTCCTGCGAGGCACACTGTAGTCGGAGCAGATTAATAAAGTTGGGTACCGATGCCAATGTACCAACTGCATTGCAGATTTAAGGTTGCTTGCACTGTATGTGTTGACGGGGTGTAGTGTATTTCTAATGTATGCACAGTCACCTCCTTGTCACCTTACTTACAGTATGAGCATAGAATGGAAGAACAGATTTAAAAAAAAAAATACATTTGCAAATGAAATCCATGCAGGTGCTCAGAAAAGAAAAGAAAAAAACGAAATCTGCAACACTGCTCTTGCCTTAAATTACTTTATTGAATTTTGTGGCTCCAAATGTCACCTCCTGGGGAGAAGTTCAATAAAGTAACTGAGGGGAGGACCAGTGTGGTGGATTTAGTTTTGTTCATTTCTGATAGCGTTGAAGAAGGCTGATGAAGCTACACTGGCTCTTACCAGACTATCGATGCCACCCACAGTTTGATTGGCATTGTAGAGGGAGTAGGTCAGCTGGTACACACCATCGTTGGTTTCACTGTTTCCATAGAAACCCACCCCGACAGCCGAGCTGAAATGAAAGCAAAATAATAATTTCAGATATGTTATGACATCCAAACACAACGCACATTTAAAAAGCAGCACTTTCTAGAGGCGGTGGAAATGTCATCCTGGAGGGGAATACCCCAAATAAACTATAAACACGGGAACACACACACACAGAGACACCTTATTTGCTTTTATTTCAGTTGTGCATATCAGTCTTTATTTCAGTCTCCATTTTTACACAGAGATTCTCCCTTAAATCAATTTGTCTACAAATGCCTTAGAGTCACAGAGATGGTAGCCCCTTCTGACATGAATTATGGTGCAATTGTATCCTATCAGAGAATCTGTAGTCAATCTTTTATGGGGGTCGGAGGCCAGAGCTCGCGGGGCTTGGCTTTGGGGAACCCCTGGGCCGCACAAGGGAGTGTCATCAATCTCTAAGCCATTTCACTAAACACTCAGCAGGACGCCATCCTTCCCTCTGAAGCAGCACTCTACTGTGGAAAAACCCCCACGAGAATAAAAGACCAGGGGGTGGAAGGGATCAAAATAGACCACGAGGCCTTTCTTCTTCTTGCTCTTAAAGAGGAACGAGTAAACAAAAAACAGGAAGTGCCCTCATGACCCCATTATTTGAACATTACTGTTTTGATCCTGATTCACACCATGGATTAGCTGCATGTCAGATTTCACACTGTTATTAACAAAAGGCTGCTTTAAAAAAAAAACAGGCCACCAGACCCCAAAAATAGGATATCCACTGGAAGACAATAAAACAGAGCAGATGGAGTCTGTACACCGGCTGTTATTGTTCCCCACAGAGAGTGTGAGCGTGTATGTTGTATGTACAGTATGTGTGTGTGTGTGTGTGTTTGATCCTTTAAGAAATATCCAAGCATTGTCTCCGGTTACCCAACCACTGGAACATAGCTTCCCTTGCAAGTGTCTGACTTTGCCTATGTGTACATAGAGAGAGAGAGTGTGTGTGTGTGTGTGTGTGTGTGTGTGTGTGTGTGTGTGTGTCACTGTTCCATTGTGTCTGTCACTGGAGAGGTACTAGACCTCTCCACTCTCCCTTCAGTGTGGTCCAGCATGATACCAGCTCACTCTGTGGAGCCTCCCACCCATGATGGATACCAGGCCCTTGATCTGAGCCATTACCTTCAGCTCCCAGAGGCCACTTCCCTTCACTTTGCATTAGGATGCCACCCCCCAACACACACCCTCTACCACACATACACACACACCCCCTACCACACACACACACACACACACACACACCCTACCACACACACACACACACACACACACACACACACCCTCTACCACACATACACACACACCCCCTACCACACATACACACACTCCTCTAGTCTCCGGTGCAGCAGGACCCACACTCATTACATTATCTCACACTCAGAGGCTTCTCACTACCCATTAACTTCACAGACAAAATCCAATAAGATAGCCAGCTGGACGGATGCCCAACACAACTGGGACATAAGCCACACACATGACCGCTCTCCAGAGGACGGACTGACAAATATCAGATGACCAGGGAGAGGCGGAAGTGAATTAGGGCTTCTTTCTGGGTCATCCTCCTACTAAGATATAGGCTGCTGTGATTCTGGTTCTTAAGACCCATTCGTGGGCTACATTAATCACGGTGAAGGCTGGTTTGCGGATGCAGGCCTGCGACATGTGAAACAGCAGCCGATGTTACAGACAGAACTGAGTCCGATTGTGTACGGCTCCAATGGATAACATAGTTCTGGGAGAGTTGTTCTTTTCAGTTTCAACCAGGACCACCACATCTCTTGCAAGTATGAGCTGAGACTAATTCCGAGTGGATTTCTCACACTTATTCCCTGGATATGTAACATTCGGCCTTGGTAAACTACAGTTGAGCCAAGGGCGGCTTCATTATCCAGACTAAAACCGAAACTAGAGCAGCATATCAAGCCTCTCCAAAAACATCCATCTCAACTAAGAGCCTTAGCATTGCGGCAGCGACTGATCACTGGGAAAATTACAATCAACAGCCCTCAGCAGTTTCAAATCCTCCACTTAATGGGCCAGGGCACTCCCACCGCGAGGAGCTGGAGATCCGGTTGCTGCTGCTGCTGGATATCAATTAGAGTGTCTTGGCTGCACGAGAAGCTGGAGCTGCAGCTGAGCCCCCCCTGCGTCCCTGATGAGGTCAGTTATACCCTTAATGCTCTGCTCTTATCGCACCCACCGGAAACGACTGTGCAGAGACTGTGCACTAGAGGCCTCAGCGTGGATTCACCACTTTCCTTAAGTATAGACTAACATTTATGCTAAATTTTTTATGCTACAAGACTTTATCTAAAAGTCCAAAATAAATTCAGTCCCACATTACAAGGTGTGGAGGCTCGCTCTACCGGTTCAGCTGCAACAGGGACGGATAATGGAGGGGGGTAGTTTAGCACAGCACCCAGGCTGGTGAGCACTATAAAAAGACAAATACTGGGCTGGTGGGGAAAATGGATAAAAGCCACCTAAGACAGCCAGTCAAATAACTCAATAAAGGCCTTCACTTAATTAACAAAGAGCCGTTAATAAGGTCAATAATTAGATTAGCTTTCAGAGCGAGACATATACCTCAAATCACTAAATCCCTGCTTTTAAACCATTACAATCTGCAAAATTACAAAAGCTGCATTTATTTTGCTTGCATCACAAAAGCCATGTAATATCGACCCCACGCCAGCCCAGCCCAGCCCAGCCCAGCCCAGCCCAGCCCAGCACCTCCACTTGAGGTGGAAGACATATAACCATGACAGGTTGTTAAAAACCAAATACACTAGTCATTAAAATACCCTGTTTGCTGCAGCAAAATGTAGGGAGTACAAAATGAGAGGGTAGGAGGGTGCTCCCTTGTTAAGTAGAGTCATGCTCTAGCACTTAGCACTAAAAGAGGCCTTGTGTAAGGGGATGGAATGTTAACAGCAGAATAACTCAATCAGGGCTCCGCACTTAGATAACGGTCACAAGATTAAGATGAACCCTTCTCCAATTCAATTATGCACTTTGGCAAAACCATTTGTTCTCTTTTATAGGCATTATGAAAACCAAACGATGGAAGCCACAGACTAACCCTTCCCCTCTTCGCCAACTGAATCACCAAACTGCATTACCGAACTGCATCAGATATGCTGAACTGGGTAAGAGGCACCTCATAAATAACTCACTATTCCAGTGTCAAGGGGACATCCGTTTCATATGCCGTAGACGTTCTTCAACGTTCTGAATTTGACTGAACAGTGTAGATAAAACCAATAGAAGTATGACCCACAAGGAGGAATTGGTCACTAGGAAATCAGAGGGAGCCAGCTTTCACGCCCCTCCATTATATTTCACTCAGTTTCAAGCATACTTCATTTCAATTTACAGGTACATCCAATAAGTTGACAGCACTCCATCCTGAAAGTCGGGTACAAGTCTATGGAAAGAGGTTACATGTACTTATTTTCCCTACAGGCACAACATCTAGTTTCAGGACAAATCCATCTTCATCAGATCAGACTGATCCACTTGGCTCATTCCACTATCAAGCAAATCTAGTCAAAATACCAACATCCCATTATTGCCACTGCTATCCAAACTGACATGTAACACAGTCTGCCATCTTTGTCCAAATCCAGTGCCTCTGAGCCAAGAGAAGCAACAGGTCCAACTGTAGGTGTGATTACCTATGATGTGTGGGGCTTATGTGGACTTTCATTACTTTTATGAACTATATAGTGTTAGGTCAGTAATTACACGTGAAGTTCAAATAAACATGGGAGCGTCACAGGTGTGGCTGGCTTTGTAGTTGACCAAGAGCCTGAACTAAGAATGTCCAAATCCTACAGATTGGCACTTACCAAATGACCAGGCCAGTGATGACCGCTGCCCATGTGACGCAACAGGAGTCTGGCCTCTTCGTCTCCTCCTCCTCCTCCTTCCGACAGCAGCACAGGCAGCTGAGGTTCACAGCTAGCACTAGCAGGCTAAGACCTAGCCCCACCGCTGACACACAGGCAAGTAAGATCAGGGACTGTGTAGAGGAGAGAGAAGGAGTGATTCAAAACACAAAGAGACGGTCTGAGTTAGTCAGAGAGACAGAGAGTCAGTAACTTAGGAAGAAAGGAGTAGATAGCACATACTGAAGAGTTAAATATCCAGATAACGATCATTAAAAGGCTAGCTTTCCATACAATAGTTGAGAAGAGAGTACATTCACAGAGAAGACATTCTGAGTGAAAACACCATGGGTGAGCACATGATTCCTGATGACCCCAGGAAAACTCTGTCCCCTAAGACAAGTCATAAAAGCAGAACAGTAGCCCTAAGGCAGGGGCCATTTTCGACATTTTCCATTTGCCCCTTTCATGGCAATCCCCTCAGGCCTGAGGAAAAAAACAGAATCCATCCCAACCCCTTTGAATTGAGCGTCATGTGACACAGCTGCTAAAGTGCAACGACCCTGAAGTCTTGTGATCCATGAGAGTCTGCAGGCCGGGAGAGTGAGCAGTAGGAGTCGGGGAATGTAAACACTTCAGAGGAGGTAAGCTAGAAGAGATTTTTGTGGATAACTCCTAAAGTGTGGGAAGTATGGGAATTTGCCCTCTTCTCTACTCATGGGTAAAACAATATTCATGACAAGATGGCTGCCAACATAACATGACATTAACAACATAACTTCCAACGAACACACACGCTTGTGTCAGCATAACATGCCCTTAAAATCATTCATTCATTAAATATCAGTCTTTACTAAGCACCCATGTAGGGGAATCTCACATGTAAAGTTAGCCTTTCTGTGAAAGGCCTGGGGGTTCAGACTCTGGGATCTGTAAAGCGCCTTGAGACAATTTGATATTAGCGGCGCTATATGAATAGAATTGAATGAATCATTCAGAGGTGAGACCATGTCCAAACATTTGTTGGACATTCAAGTTTATGTTTATTGGATGTCCCAGTCACGGAATTATGACATCGGTTTTAACGTTAGTGTGACCATCAACTATAAGTACGTTTGCTCCTTCGCTATGGATGGTTGTCCTTATTTCAGTTTTCACAGGTGATATTTAATTGGACATTTGTACATCCAGGACAGCATTTTCAACAGTTGTAGCACAGGGTCATGGGGGAGCTTAATAGCTGAAGCTCACCTTCGCGCTTTCATGCTGTTCTCCAGTACCCACTGCCTTCTGTATTAAACCAAGTGTCCACAATTTCCATAGCTAGATTTCAAGGTAGACTTGTCTTCTTCTGAATAAACGCAAGTCCTCCCTTTTTCAATAGCATCAGCAAAGCTCATCAAACTGATTTGTGAGCTGTATTACAGCTACTCTCTCCAAAAGGACTAACCTCAAAATAACTGTATTTTATGTTGGGCATAATGACACCATCTTTCCAGCTCATGGTTGCAATTAACTACACAATTAATTCTAATGTCTGTATGCATTGTATCGTTGAACAACCAACTATCTGTTTTAATTGAGATATTTTAAATTCTTTAATTGCCAATTTTCAAGTAAAACACCGGAAAAGTCACCATTAAAAACTGATAAGCACTTGGGGGGAAAAACATAAAATAAACAAGAGCTCAGTACAGCTGAGTTGTTTCATCCATGAAAATGGGTAGTTGGTGTTATGTTCCCAGAAGCTGATCAATGTCTGTCTGAAACAGTAACATAATCCACCATCTCCTTTATAGACACATCACAGAGATGTTCACCAGAAATTACAGAAATGCCTTGATGTCATGCTGTTGCCGCAAGCCACAAATGTGCACTGTATAAGAGTTTATAGTACATTTTCAGTGTCCAATTACACGCATTTTAGTTTGACAACATAAAACACTGCAGTCACTTTTATTTGGAAATCTATACAATATAGAGTTAAGGGAAATGTAGCATTATTATAGCAGCGTGTTTAACATATACAGCAGCAAATAGATCAGAGTGGTCAAGCCCAGTTCAACATGAAGTGCACAGCAATTATCATCACTCTCTAGCAATCTCTCACCTCTGTAATGAAACTTTTCTCTTCAGGTGACGATCTGTTTTTTTCTAACAAGCCTACATAGCACTGTGCTCAAGAATGTGGTCCTTCTCTAAGGTCCGCATATCAGTGAAAAGGGGAACTAACAGAAGTACGATATCCTGAATTAAGCAGGAACTGGTAATTAGTGCTATACAGAAATGTGAAGTGATGGCCAATATGTTACTGAGATAGTTGTTCTGTCATCTATTGACATTTAATTATGTAATGTGATGTTGCTTATAGAGGCTTTAGACACTTCATAAGCCTCATAACTCTGCCATTTACTTGCATCCTGGATAGGGATGACATTACCTCAGCATGGTCCAATTTTGAATCATTTTGAAACATTGTGGTGGAGACTCTGTACTGTGGATGAATCAAACAGACCATTCGTGTCTCAGCCTTGGTGGTGAGTCTGGCTGCAGTAAAGGTCAGTGACATTTTCACTTCCAGTCTCATTGGACCATTTCAAAGACCCACTCCCAATTTTCCCAGCCTATTAGTTCTCAATTACACATGAAGGGTAATGAAAGTCTGCGACAGCAGTGGCTCTCTTAAGAGTTTTACAAGAACACAGTGGGGAAAGGAAGGGAAATATGAGCTGCACCACGCCACAACTTGGGAGGAACTTCTCCAGCTTCAGTACATTCATTTTTCAATGCTGCTGGAAATAAAATGCTGAAGATGAAGAGTGGCGTTTTGTGGGGCCCCATAAGTGGGATATAAAATGGCTGACTAACGCCATCAATATAAAAGCAGACGAGCAGCTGCATTGGTATTTCACATTACTCCTGACTGACAAGCATGCCAACACAGATCATGCTGTGACTTCATAGAAAAAGGAAAAATGTACACTTTCACTTAAAGTTTCAAAATGTTACAGAGTTCTACCGTGTAAGACAACATATTAAATTGCAACAAAGTAACTGATGTAAGTACATAAGAACGAGACAGGACACCCAAAACACCCTTACTGAGTGTGATGCAAATTCAGAGAGATAGACAGGAGTTTGAAACAGACCCATCTTAACTTGGACAGCAAAGTCCAAAAATCCCACATTTTAACTTGTAAAGACTTCTCAGACAAAACACCAGTGTCGGAGATATCAATGCCCGAAAAATCAGACAGTGATACAGACTGAACAATGTTACAGCATTTAAAGGACTGTTTCAAAAGCTCCTTCGATTAAGTTTGCTTATTTATAGGACGCAACGTAGGATATCGTTACTTCTGACCTAAAAGTAAACAATGTTAATCAATCAGGCTATTTATCTGCACTTGAACAGATCAAAAGTAAATTTCACCTCAAAATACCGGTTTAAATATTGCAAAAATCATTCGAACATCTCAGTAACATATTGGTCGTTTACTTGAAATGTCAAGTTCATGAAAATCTGTATCACATAACACTATGGGGAAATTATTGAATTTTGATAACAGCATGCCTGAGTCTGTCAAGTGTCTCTCGAAACTCTTTGGGCACACCACTGACCTGCTGGTAGTTCGACTCCTCTGGTCTGAATGTATTGTCGACAGGCTGGAAATTAAAATTAAGATGAGGAAAATTGTGCAGCCAGTATGTCCACCATGGGGCTATGTAGTCCTGCCGTACCAAAGCCATCTCAGGCTCAGTGATGTCTAGCGCGTTTTAAACGACCCGACTCTCAATCGTTTGGATGTTATCTCGGTCGCTCTAGTAATCCCTCTTCTCCAACAAAACTAAACAGATCGACTTGATGCCCAAAACATACGCCAATTGTAAACGCGATCAGGGAAACACTAAAGAAAAGTATTTCCCCCTGTATTTTGCGCTCAAAGCCAGACATAACAACACAATTGATTATTTAGGTCCATGTTTCAAGATTTGCCTACAGGTCGCACAGTACTAGTCCGCTGACTTCTACGAGACTGGCTCAAAGACCTCAGAGTGCACCCTCCACAAGCGGATTTTGTCGGGGCCGCGCATGAATCGGAAGCACGAGATCGAGGGCATGATGAACGAGCATCGGGAAGGGAAATTTGCTGTGATCGTAGTCTACACATTTTAAAACTGACCATAATATTCCCGGTTTGATTTGTATGCCTTATCTGCCGGCCTACACATGAATGCATTTTCACTGAAATAGGTGGCACTGTGGAAGGCAGAAATAAGTCACTGTGGTCATTTTCAGATTCTTTTTTCTTTATCTAATTCTTTGGTTGCGGTGGGTGTAAAATTAGAAAATCATATAGCCTAGGCTACTGTAGCCTTCCAAATTACGATTTGCCTAGATTTATCTTTTTGTGCCACCTAATCAGTAGGCTAGATTGATGGATTAGGCTAGTAAGGGCTCTCCTGTTAACAGGGCTATTCACTCATCCATTTGGGCCTATAGTTACTGGACTACTGGCTCGGCTATTCGTATAATATCCGTGAGCCTGGGCTACATGTTAGTTCAGGGTTTTGTTCAACTTAATTTAGATCAGACTTAGCCTACTTCCGAGTTCACGCTGTTTTAGGTTAGCCTACAACCTCAGTTTAATAGTCAAACACCTGCCATTATAGATGTTACACCCATGTTTAGCCTACTCTGTATTACCAAGTCTACTGCTCATATAGAGCCTCCTAATCACAGCTGGGAGAGAAACGCTCTCGTGAAGAAGCTTAGGGGCTCACTCTGCCCGCGTGCTTATTCTCTGAAGCCTCACTCCACGGGGAGAGCTCGATTAAAGCCCTTGCGATTCAAGGCTGACATCTGCTGGATATAGGATAAGGTCCTGTTTTGGGACGAGCTATGGTGGATAACACAATATAACTTCACCACGAACAACTACAGATTGATAACAACAGTCATATATTAGAAAATAAAATTCAGTGAAGAGGGCACTTTCGTTTTTTACCCCAATGAAATTTAACAGTAAGGTGTGTTGTATTGAAACAATTCGAAACGTATACCCTGCTGTGTGGACACATAGTACAGGACTATACACCAAAAGGGGGCAGCATTACATTGCTTTACTGTGTGTGTGTGTGTGTGTGAGTAAGTGTGTGTGTATGAGAGTGGAGGGCGGGGATAGTGCATGAGTTTTCTTTCCATCAGAATATAAACATTACAGCTTGACATGGTGAATGTGAGATGGGTGCACGACAGTTTCCATTGTGAAAGAAAGACATGAAGGGATGCCGAAGAAGGTGCAATTTGCAGTGGAAAGCTGAGGGAAAGAATTGAGATTAATCCTATGACTGGGAGTGAAACCGTAAGCTTTTAAAGAGCAGAGAATGAGGATGAGTGTAAGAATATAAGACCAAAGCTGCTGTGAGTGTATCGTGTAGCTGGTATTCAAACTTTGTAAAATAAAGTAATTTCAGTTTTATTTTTGGATGACATGACATTGTTACAGGGAGGGCTTGAGGTAATTACACAGAGAAACTAAATTATTCCACCTTAAATACCACAAGCTTAACTATGTGGGCAGCTGTTTGTGAAGGTAGAGGTATTAAGAAAAGGAGAATAGAAACTCACACTTAAAGTGCCCTTGAGAACGATGGTCTATAACTGCACCACGCCATTTACGATGGCCTCAAGTTTACTATGCTGACATGCTATAGTTCCTGCTTGGAAGGGCAACATATAATATACACTATGAGTAATACTATCATAGTTATTGGGATAGAGACACAGTATTGAATAGTTACACCTCCATTTCTCCAGCCACTCTGTGTCCCAAGGTCAGTTAGCCTCCAGCTGCTGCATTGTAATGTACTGCAGATCAGGTTGAATTTGAAATTTTCAGCAGGACATCCCCTCAGGAATAAAGGCATTTCACCCTGACCTCTTTGACTCCGCTTTGGCTATATATACATGAATTCAGACCAGATAGTAGTTGGATCAGAATAAGGAACAGAGGATTCTCCACAAGCTCCATACTAAATGCATGAGTTCCTGCAGCAACAGCTACATGAATATATGCTAGAATGCATGGTCCTTAATGGTCCTTAAATTCACAATACGATCTTTACTGTGGAAGTATTAGGGCTGTGTTCTATCCCACTCAGCTAACTTTTGGATGTTTAATAGTTGTAAGAGGACTGAATAGGTCATTCTTAATCTGTCTTTTTAGATGTGAGCAGAGGGGGAAAGGAGTTTTATATTCAATAGTTGATGTTTGAATTAGAAAAAGAAAAATGTGTTTCGGCAATTCACTAAATCCATTCACCCCATGTTTTCACAGACTAATCCCACACTTCTTGCTCTAGCAGCAGGGATGTGACTTTGATGATGTTTAGAAATATGGGGTATTAGGGGTACCTACTCTTCGCTTATTGCTTTTTTGGATTTGTGTTTCAAATCCCTTTGTTGTGTGGTGTGATTTACACATATGAATGAAGATTTATACATTAAGCTTAGGGTACTATTTTTATTCAATCAAATAGGGATGCACCATGGCTCTTAAGATTAGAGTTAAGCATAACAGCACTCCCCTACCTAATTCCCAGGCCTATCTCTGTACTTACATTCTCTGAGACAAAGGCCCTCTCAAAGCAAGATTGTCCATTTAGAAGCTTGGGAACTGATCACAAATGTCCGATGTTGAGAACTGAATGAAATGTTCTGGGGGCATCTTGTGTGTTTCAAGGGCATCATTTGATGGGTTCATGCCAACTTTTACTCTACACCCACTGAGTTCTATATGCAATGCAAAATCTATGCAACAAATCTTTTGACATGAGAACATTATGTAGTTCATTGTGCCTCAGCTGTGTCTTGGATAATCTCCACGACAGGGTTGTGAATTGGCATAATGTTTTGTGAAAGTCCAAAACTCACCAGACTCATGATGTTAAGATGAGCCAGGGGATCTGACTCATACCCAGATATATTTCCCCTCCGTGCTTTTCCTCCAACAGACCTATTCCCAATTCACCTGATATTGGTATAGGTTTACCAAATGTGATTACAGCCAACCAAAGTAAAATGGCTCCCGAAAAAGTATAACTCTATTTCATCCTTCCTTTGCCACTTGGAAGAAATTGAGTCAGTGCGAGGCATGGTTTATGATGATAATTGCATCAGCATTGTATTGATTTGAAAAAGTGGTGCAGCGTGAGCCAGCCCGAAAAAGGAGGGGGAGACAGCCATGAGAAGGAGGGCGAGACAGTCATGAGAAGGAGGGGGAGACAGTCATGAGAAGGAGGGCGAGACAGTCATGAGAAGGAGGGCGAGACAGTCATGAGAAGGAGGGGAGACAGTCATGAGAAGGAGGGGAGACAGTCATGAGAAGGAGGGCGAGACAGTCATGAGAAGTGGTTGTTGCTGCTGTTGCTGCTGCAGCCGTTTGTGGGCATCTCTGGGATTTCGGGAGGTATGAAAGGGGAGGCAGAAGGAGTTTTGAGATAAAGCGAAAGCTTTTAGATTTCCCTGGCAGACGGTGGAGAAAACACTCTTGATGCCATGATTCCTTTGTGATCTTGGCCACTGAGAAATAGCAGGCGCGTTGACGGAATCTTCTGGAGATGTGCTGTGAGGCGTTGGCTACCGCAGTGGTTATCTTGGTCTTTTTGAGCACATTTTCAATTAAAACACCACAAGTGCAAAGCACCATCAGGAAGCCCAATCAGAGATGCAATTTGACATGATCATTTGGGAAATGATGGTTTTTGATTACATGTCAGGTCCCACTGCATGGTGTGACAGTTCTGTGTGCTGTTGCCATGGTATGGACACGCATTGGTCTACACATAGACGACCCATTGAAACTGCGCTTGACTTGCTCTTCTCTGTGTGAAATCATCATGTTAAATGAGAAAGAAAGGTCTGCTCGGTGCTCGGTATGTGTCTCTATAGCCGTGGTTTCTGTTGCATGAGCAATTAATCAGTGTAGCGGGGGCTGCAGTCTGAGAAAGACAATCTTCCAGATTCCTCCCATTACTATTCACCAACCTCATTATCCTCCATATCATTACAATACTTTCTCCTCCGCAGAACTGCTGGTTGCTGATATTACCTGCATGCTTTTGAAAGAAATAGTCAGTGAACAGTATTTACATAAAAGCTATTATGTCACACTTTATTTGGATATAGACTATTATCTACAGATGCTCAGATTATATACTGTTGAAACTCTGTTAACTACAATTTATGGTTAAGGTTAGGGTTAGTGGTTGGGTTTGGTTAATGTGATGTTCAGTGAACAATTAGAAAGACTGAACTTGAATTCCAACAAATCATCATTAAAGTCTCTGTAGGCAGACTGTCCAAATAAAGTGTATACCAGCTATTCTACTGTTCCAAGCATTACACCTACCAACCACTGGCAAAGACTGCCATTACTCCTTCCTAAGGCTGTGATCTGGCGTATGCACAGCTTTTTGATAGGCCCAGCTGTTCTTTTGTTAAACACATTTTTCATCCGTTTTTCCCATTGAAATTAATGTGAAAGTTTTTGAATCGTGGCTGTCAGAACCCCAAAGGTAAACCTTTGGGGTTCTGACAGCCACGATTCAAAAACTTCCTGTATGACATGTGGAGACTTGCAATCAGAGGGATTATGATTTTTATGAATAGCAGAAAACACCAGTATGTCGGTTGGTATTTAGCAGTATGTTAAGTAACATCAGCTAAATTATTCTGAGCCCAAATACCACCTATGGCATGTTTGTTTGTGTCAAAACGTCTGCTCAAACTTAGCATTAGACACTAACTTACATCAAAAATCAATTATGAAATGAAATAGTGGAAAGGTTTTCAGTTGAGTGCTTAGACTTCATAGCTTTTTTAAGCCTGGAGAGGCACAATGTCTGTACTGGAATGTGTTAGACTTTGTACGGCAGCAACTTTGCCAGTTTCTAATGTTTAAAAAAAACAATCGGTAGATTGTCAGTTACTAACTGAACATGTTTTGTAGGGTTGTGGAGGGTGTTGCAAGCTGGCCATCTAATACAAGCTGGCTTGTTATTACAATTGGCACATTTCTCATAAATCTCAATAACTCCGCAAATTTCTGTTATATGAAATATTTAAAACAGGCAACTGCAGAAACTTTCAACTACCTTCTTTCAAATGTATGCAATGTTCGTGACAAACTGAAAATGCTCTACGCATATTCGTTATGTATGAGGATATGAGATGTGGAAAAAGTTGTGACTCCGGTAAACACAGAACAATGCAACTGCTGATGGTCTTAGAATATATTAGGCTATTCTTAGGACATATGAATCTTTCTATTGCAATATTGCCGTAGTGATAATGCTATCACAGAAACATTAAGAATATAAAGTCAGGTCAGGTGTCAGGTGTTAGCATGGACGGATTATGAAACCATGAGCCCCTGGGCCTGGCCGTGTAAAAGGCCCCCCTCCCTTCGCGCCCGCAAAACATTCTTGTGCGCTCGCAAAACATTACATGTAATGACATTTTTTTGTTCAACAGCACAATATCTAAATTCACCTGTACCTCAACAGGATTTACAGCGCACATACACATGTGCTAACACAGCGCAGCTACACTTAATAGCACACGTGTGCACACCTACAGAATATTCAAGAACACACAAGCGGATTGCTCTCACACCCACATAAAATGTATTGATGAACAGAGAGCAGCTGTGTTTTGGAGACCGAAAATGTACATTTATGTACATATATATGCACCCCTGTCCCTGCAAAGGACATGCTGACTGATGTTGAGTAACTGTGGTAATGTAATGGTGACAGATGTCTCTATTCATCAATATATGTGTGTTCTTGTATAGTGCAGTAACTGCAGTCTGTGCACTTACTCTTAGTGATCCTCCTGCTGCTATCACACTTCACATTTTCTTGCAGGAATGCATCTCTAGTTTATTTATTTGTTATTTATCTGTGTATTTATTTTATTTATTTGAGATATGGGCACATTAAGACCCTCCTCAGACATGGCATGGCTACTGTTGACTCACCTCTATCAGACACAGAAGACAGGTGGAGAGTCTGATAACATGAATGAGAAGAGAAATGATCTTTGAATCGGCACCACAGGTTTTGTTTGCTAATTTATGCAGCAGTGGCTGTTCCCAAATCTGCTGATATTATTCAACCGGCTATAATCGCTGAATTTTAAGTAGTTTATCCACGTTTAAAATGCAATGAATTGCATAATTAAAATAGCTAAGAATGTAAATCAATGGGCTGGAAAGCCAGTGGGTAATTAAACAGATAGTTTCCCTTGTGGAATAAAGTCCAATTGTCTGAAAAAAAGTCAGGAAATGCTGGTGCACAGCATAAAACAAGACTCTGAGAGCAGAGTATTTATGGCTATTCAAAAGCACAGAAAAAAGTCACTTTCACAAACGCAATAACCCAGCAATAACCATTTTGTCACATATCATAACTCCACTTCATCCATCTCTATCGGTTCCCCCCAGTCCCAAAGCACAACACACATTTGGCAGTGTGCGTTCATTTCTGAAAACATATTTGCATGTGTGATTGGACGTTGATGTTGTAGAGTCTGAGCGAAAAAGGAAAAATCCATAGTTCCCACAGGTCTTGGGTTTGTAAACCTGATTATTCACAAGCCACATTCATATGATGACTTTGCCTAGTAGTTTGGAGCAGAGTGGTTTCATGCTTGCTCATCTTGTTTCAGCTCCTGATCAAACTCCATAACCCACTTCACACCGCATCGTAATTTACAATCAATTTTGAGCCCTGTAATTGTTTCTCTCTGGCTGGGGCCAGGTTATGGAGAGTGTGAGTTTGATTTAGTGAAACGCGCCTCCTGCCTTCCTGCCTTCCTCCCTTCCTCCCTGCCTACCAGAACAGGGGCCACTTTGGCATCTAGAGTCACAGATGGAGGCCCAGCAATCAGAGAGAGGCAGTAATCAATTTCTGATGCTTGCCCACGGACCAGTCACGGCCCAGAATGTGCTAACAGCGGGGCCTCCCCGCAGTGCCATCATATAGTCATCACATAGCCTACTTTCAGCATGCTAGCAAACTCGGTCCACCTCTGTGCGGTCTGCGAGTTCTCTGCCTGTTCTGCAGCTTCAATTCCCTTTTTTTCCCCAGGTCAGTCTTCATCTTCGATCCTCGCAGATTAAAGCGGGGTAAAATAAGATGTAAGGAGTTTGGGCTCAGCTGTTCTTGTCTAGTGATGCATATTTGCTGTGTGTTTGGTGTAGTAGTCTGTTTTGATTTGAGTTATAGCACTTGCATTTCAAATGGGCAAATACACCGTAACATTTATTTTTATCTTTTAGTGTCGGAAACACTGTCTCAAAGTAACTGATTTGGATAAGTTAGTGAAGGGAAATTCGAACATGGCCCTCATTTTGCGGGAAAATCAGATGATGTTCGTGTTGAGTTCCACAGCGGAGGGAAGGGGCGTCGGAAAAGATGAATGGCCGTGTAGCCAGGAGTTGGTTTTCACCTTGAACATCTCATCACTCTTCCTGACTAATCCCCCCACACTGCCGTGCCTGGGTGGTGCCAGCCATCCCTTACCCAATGACACGCGGAGACATGGGGCTGCATCTGGAGTATACCACACACATACATCACCACCACCACCACCATCGGGCTTCTGAGAGCGCTTAACAAGGCTTAGCTCCCTCTTAAGCCCCTGAAATCCACACATTCCCCCACACCCCTCTCCCAAGTCAGCTCTGTTAGCCCACTATATCTCCCCAGAATCTTTCATTGTTTTTCTTTTATCCACAAATACACCTCAGTAGGACGTCACATGTGTGTGTGCTATTTCTCACTGTGTGATTGCACTTCTGGGCAATGCCCCCCCCCCTGTTCAGAGATCAGTGACTAAAGTGTTAAATAAACACATGGCGACAGTCTAATGAGCTAAGGAGGCAAGCTCACACTCTCCCTCACGCTAACCTGACAGTAACTTTAGGAGAAAAATGTCATGGCCGAACTCCTCCACTTTGTCAGACTCAATAATGTTATAAAGGGAAGGAGAGAGACAATGCCGAAGTGCAGTGACAACCACAAGCACACACACACACACACACACACACACACACACACACACACACACACACACACACACACACACACACACACACACACACACACACACAAGCACTGTGACACATGGACCGGGGGAGGAAACTGGAGGAAAGTCTTCACCATGGCAATCAGTGTGCTTCCATTGTTGCCAGGGCTGCGGTCGTTGTCAGCGTATCACAGAGGCAGAATAAACAGAGATGAGTTGAAGTGTGTGTATGAGTGTGTCAGTATGAGTGTGTCAGTGTGTGTATGTGAGTGTGTCAGTGTGTGTTTGTGCATATGTATGTGTGTGAGTGTCAGTGTGAATGAATAAATGTGTCTGAGTGTGTGTGTCAGTGTCTGTCTGAGTGTACATGTGTGTGTGAGTGTGTGTGTGTGTGTGCGTGCGAGTGTCAGTGTGAATGTATAAGTGTGTGTGTGTGTGTGTGTGTGAGTGTCATTCTTTGTGTTTGTGTGTTTGTCTCATCATCTCCTATCTCTACCTGGTGTACAACAGCTGTGGCACTTGGGAAACTGTTTTGACAAGACTGTGTTGAAGGACATCTGGGTAAACAAAGCACAGAGTGGACACTGTACTTGGTGCTTTTTAAGCAAAGGTCAAGAACAAGGAGCAATGCTGCCTACGGAAATCGAATTGGTCAATTAATTTGTTCCTGCTCATGGGTTTGTTTTATCCTCTTCTCCTCTCTCTCTCTCTCTCTCTCTCTCTCTCTTTCTCTCTTTCTTCTCCTACAGTGCTGTGTGCACTGATGTGACAGTTTACCATCAACAGTGTCTCTCCTTGTCTCTCCTCCTGCTAAATGACTAAATGTAAAATGTAAATCTCTCCTCTCTCTCTCTATCTCTCTCTCTTGCTTTCTCTGAGTGCATGCTGGGAGTGAGTGGGAAACGCGGAAACGTGAGTGAGTGAGGAGCACTGGCCGCTGTGCCAGGAACGACTGTTCTTTCCAACTTTTCTAGCTTTTTCTATCCTTATATTTAATGTACTTTTTTCTCTAGAACATTAAGGTTTATTTTGTTTTGGTTAGTGAAAACAGCACGGAGGGTGTTTTTGTTTGTTTTGTGTGTGGTGTTTCCCGGGCGTCTGCTCCCAGCGTTGTGCTGGTGGTATGGCTGTCCCTGGTATGGGTTTTGAACAGCTTACGAGGCGTCATGGAATCAAAATTGCATCGACTGCCAGCGTAGAAGATTGTAGTTTGGTTATTGGAGAAATTGTAGGGCATGGTAATATTTTATCAGCGGCCCGCATGAACAACGCTGTTGTTCTGTTTTTGAGAACCACTGAAATGGCCAACGAGGTAGTTGAAAGTGGAGTATCGATCAATGGTGTTTTCACATCTGTCCTTCCACTTTCTACCCCGTCCAAAAGAGTAACCTTGTCGAACGTACCACCATTCATTAAAGATGAGGTTTTATTACAAACGCTTTCACGGCATGGTAAAGTAGTGTCGCAGATCAAGAAGATTCCAATTGCGGAGTAAATCTCCGCTTTTAAAACATGTCATGTCTTTTAGGCGTTTCGTGTACATGGTTTTAAAAGATAACAAAGATGAATTAGATCTGACACTGAATGTAAAGGCTGATAACTTTAATTATGTTGTTTATGCAACCACGAACTTTATGAGATGTTTTGGTTGCGGTCTAACTGGACATCTCATACGCGCTTGTCCCGATAAACGAGGAAATTCAGATAATGCTTCTGGACAGAGCGAAAACGTTGGTAGGCCTAGTGGTGATTGCAGGGGAGAAGCAGGCTGCCGAGACTGGTGAACCTTGTGCTGGTGAGACGGCAACCATTTCACCTACTGCCGGTGAGACAGACGACGCAGATGTTCCTCAGGAACAAGAAAAAAATACGTCAGATTCACTAAATGAGATGGCAAGTTCGGAGGGAAGTGTTGTGGACAATGGCCGAACGTGAAAGCGCAGATGTTCTACCAAGGACCACAGGTTACATTAACTGACGAATAGTGAAGTCGCAGACAAGCAACGGATGTCAAATCTAATGAAATGGATGCAAGAATTTTTAAACTACCTCCCAGAGAAGAGAAAACGCTCTCATGTGAAATAAAAGTGCTAAAAAGGAAACTCGTTGACTTAATCCGTCTGATTGCGAGAGTGAGAGTGATTTTCTCAGACTGCAGCAATAATTTGCAGTTTGCATCAGAGTGGGTTATGCTTAACCGCCACCTACCAGCCAGTGATGATCGTTAATAACGTTTCTGAAGGAAACAAAGCATTGTGAGAAATGTATCGAATATTGATTGATTATTTCCCTGATGTGGAACAGTTCATTTCAAAGACGAGGTCATTTATGCATGAGGGCTGTTTTACTGAACAGGAGGTCTACCGTTTGAAAAAAATGCTGACCAAGCTTAAGGTTCTATTGAGTAGCAATGACAAAGCCTAAATTATTGTCTTCTGTGATGGAAGTGTGTGTACAGCTCTTTTTATTTTTATTCTTTATCATGGGTGAAATTCGTGTTGCCTCTTTAAACATAAACGGGGCTAGAGAACAGAAAAAGAGAGCTGTTTTGTTTGAAACGATAAAACAAAAAAAGTTTGATATTGTTTTTGTTCAGGAAACGCATTCTGATGCGTTGAATGCAGTTGACTGGGCAAGAGAATTTGATGGGCTGTCTGTTTTAAGCCACAACACCTCAAATAGTGGTGGGGTTGCTATTTTATTTTCTCGCACTTTT
This sequence comes from Clupea harengus, assembly GCF_900700415.2. Classification (NCBI taxonomy): domain Eukaryota; kingdom Metazoa; phylum Chordata; class Actinopteri; order Clupeiformes; family Clupeidae; genus Clupea; species Clupea harengus. The sequence goes on along the minus strand of NC_045152.1, from coordinate 24,970,313 downwards.
ACCCCCCTATCATATCAAGTTGAGGAAATTGCCAAAGGTAGACTTTTGAAAGTAAAAGCCCAATTTGAAAATCATTTTTTTGTTTTTATTTGTGTCTATGCGCCTACTATGGCAATTGACAGAATGCTTTTTTTAAATAGTCTGGAAAATGCCTTACATGGTCTTGATTCACAGGAGTTTTTACTTCTGGGAGGGGATTTTAACTGTACTGAAAAAGCCATAGACAGGAACCATGTTGAGCCGCACATGCCCTCACGAAGACGGCTCATTGAGTTGAAAAATTCAAATGTCCTTGTGGACATTTGGAGGAATTTCCACACTAGTGACAGGCAGTATACATGGGTTCATGCGTATAACAATCTATTGTCTTTGGCCAGACTGGATAGGTTTTATGGTTTTAAACACCAGCGTAGTATTTTTAGAAACTGCTCCATCATTCCAGTCGGTTTTTCAGACCACAGTTTAGTTGTTTGTTCTTTTTCTTTAAATTCTGTTAAGCCAAAAAGTTCCTACTGGCATTTTAATACTAATTTATTGTCTGATGTCCATTTTAAGGATGTGTTCACATACTTTTGGAATGATTTTAGAACAACGAAACCTTCCTTCCAGTCATTACAGCAGTGGTGGGATTTTGCCAAGGTGCAGATAAGACAGCTAAGTCAAGAGTACACTGTCAATGTCACAAGGGACATAACTCAAAGCATGGAAACATTAGAAAAAGAAATAATTGAGCTTCAGAACTTAGCTGAAAACACAGGCCAGCAGGCCCACACTGAAAATTTTAGAGTTAAGAAAAATGAATTGGCTAAACTACTAGGTATAACAGCACAGGGAGCTCTGGTCAGGTCCCGCTTCCAAAGTGCGGAGTTGATGGATGCACCATCAAAATTCTTTTTTAATTTGGAGAAAAAAAATGGACAAAAAAGATTTATTCATGCTCTACGTTCAGAGGATGGGACACTGCTGTCTGACCATGCCGACATACGCAGGAGAGCAGTTGGCTTCTATGAGGAGCTATACAAAAGCGAGATCTTCCAGAACCAGGCTGAGGACAGTGTCTTTCTTGACAAATTACCTCAGGTGTCCACAGAGGCTAATGTAGACCTCGGTAGGGCTTTGACCCTAGAGGAACTGGACATAGCCCTCCAAGGGATGCAATGTGCCAAAGTTCCGGGCGTCGATGGCATTCCTATAGATTTTTATAAGTCCTTTTGGCCCGAAATGGGTGAAGATATACTGGCTGTACTTAGTGACAGTTTAGCCAAGGGGCGACTGCCACTGAGTTGCCGCAGAGCGGTGCTCTCTCTGCTGCCCAAAAAAGGTGACCTGAATGACATAAAGTCATGGAGGCCTGTGTCATTACTCTGTAGTGAGTATAAACTGCTCTCTAAAACATTGGCCAATAGACTGAGCAAGGTTTTGGAGCAGGTCATCCACCCTGACCAGACCTATTGTGTACCAGGTAGACTAATTCACAATAATATCTCTTTTATCAGAGATATCTTTGATTTAGGCAAGTTTTTTAACCTGGAGTTTGGTCTGGTATCTATAGACCAAGAGAAGGCTTTTGACAGGGGTTGAGCACAACTATTTGTGGAGTGTCTGGCAGCTTTTGGCTTTTAGTCCACATTTTATTGATTTAATAAGAGTTCTGTATTGTGACATTGAGAGTATGACTCAAAGTTAATGGTGACTTGTGTGCTCCTTTTAAAGTGGCATAGGGGTGTTAGACAAGGATGTGCCTGTCTGGTATGCTATATGCCTTGGCAATAGAGCCCCTTTTAATAAGGCTAAGAAAAAGAGCTACATGGGGTGACTATTCCAAATTGTGGAAATGCCTTTCAGGTGTCTGCATATGCAGATGATGTTGCTGTGTTTGTAAGCGGGCAGAGGGATGTGAATGTGATGTTGAATATGTTTTGAAGATTTAGAGCCATTTCCTCTGCAAAGTTAACTGGTCTAAAAGTACAGCTATGCTGGTGGGAAGTGGTCAGATGGAGGGCCAAGTTTACCAGATAGCTTACATTGGACCAGGGAAGGTTTTAAATATCTTGGAGTATTCTAGGGATGAAAGTTCATACAGAAAAATTTTGAAGGTTCTGTAGAAAAAATAAAGGGACGCCTTCACAACTGGAAGTTTTTAATTAGTAAATTGTCTTACAGAGGGCGTGTCCTTATTATTAACAATTTGGCTGCATCCTCCCTCTGGCATCGGCTTGCTTGTATAGATCCTCCAAACACCTGCTGTCTAAAATCCAGTCAATCTTTGGTAAACTTCTTCTGGGGACAATCTGCATTGGGTACCACAGAATGTTTTATATCTGCCCAAAGGGGAAGGTGGACATGGACTTATTCACTTACAGAGCAGAACAGCGGCTTTTCGCCTACAGTTTGTGCAGCGTCTACTCACAGGGCCTGTGGACTGTGGTTGGAAGTCTGTGGCTTGTGCCATCTTACGAACTTTTTGATGGATTGGGACTGGAGAGGAATTTATTCTTGGTGGATCCGAAGAAGATTAACCTGAGCAGATTCCCATATTTACTCAAATCTTTTAAAGTCTGGTCTCTTTTAACAGTGCAAAGGGCCACACGCACAAGTTCTCTTTACTGGTTTTTAGAACCTCTGATCTAATGGCTCAGACTGGACATAACTTTGTGAAAAGCCAATTCATGCAGTTACTTTTAAGCCTGCTCAGGTCTGGAGTCGCCACACTAGGCCAACTTATTTAGGTTGGCTGGATCAGACTTTGGGAATACCAGGAATGTTGCAGATCATTTGGGTGTGAGATCCATCCGTGTTATTGCCCAACTCCTGGAGAAATGGCGGGCTTCATTAAACAAGTGGAGAGTTACAAATGCTGGGAGACTTCATCAGTGGGTTGTGCAGTCCAGACTGCAGTGATCCTTTCCCTAACTTTACTTTGTCTCCCAATCTTATGGATTGCACTGGTGATTTATTTGCAATGTGATGAATTGACATTCTTGGGTCCAAAGCCAGCAAAGGGTAAAGCCTTGTACCAAACGTGTGTTAAGTCCTTAAATAGAAAGATACTGGACAAGAGAACAGACACACCCTGGCGTACTGTTTTGCAGGTAGAGGAGAGTTTTAAACCTCAATGGAGAGCGTTTTACAAGTCACCATTGACAAAGACAATTGGGGATTTGCAGTGGAGAATTCTGCATGGTGCTGTTGCAGTCAATGCATTTGTTTCTGTTTAAACCCCGATGTAGGCAAGAGTGCCCATTTTGTTTTTCAAGAGAAACTGTATTTCATGCTTTTATGCAGTGTGTGAGGCTAAGACCTTTATTTGCTATTTTGCAAATGCTCTTTGTTCAGCTTCACGAAATCTTTTCATCAGAGACTTTTATCTTTGGTTTTAAATATGTACAGAAACGACGTTATAAATGCCAACTGATAAATTTCATTCTTGGTCATGCAAAAATGGCTATCTATGTCAGTCGAAGAAACAAAGTTGAGCAAATGTCTAGTGAAGACTTGGTATTAGTTTTCTCAATTTTAGTGAGATCTCGTATTTTAATTTGATTTTCGTTTCTATAAGGCAATGAAAAACCTTGATTCATTTGAACAGACATGGTGTCACTGTGGTGCGCTATGTAAATTGAGGATGAAATGTGTTTTTTGCTACTTTTTTGAAGAGGGCTGGATCCCCTGATTAAATTATATGTTTTGTTTTTTGTATTTTTTATTTTTTTTTGTATATTTATTCATTCAATATTGTGTCAAATGATCTGATAATGTTCTTGTGTGTTTTTCAAAGCTTATAATAAAAAGTTGTTGAAAAATCAAAAAAAAAAAAAATCTCTCTCTTTCTCTCTCTCTTCTCCTACAGTGCTGTGTGCACTAATGTGACAGTTTAGCATCAACAGCGTCTCTCCTTGTCTCTCCCCTCTCTCTCTCTCTCTCTCTCCCCTCTCTTTCTCTCTCTCTCTCCCTCTCTGTCTCTCTTTCTCTCTCTCTCCTTGTCTCTCCCCTCTCTCTCTCCGTGGAGGTTTGAACATGTAAATCCACCCTCAGATGCCAGGGCTAAAATGGGGATCTATTCTCTTGTCTCATTACTGCTGATGGAGTCTTTGGCAGGGCACCCTGGACATGAGTGACGAGAATGTGATAATGACAAAGTGGCTTCAGAGGCAGCTGGTGATTGCGGACGGAATGAAAAGAGACGTGCGATCGCCACGCATGAACTGGAGTGGATGCAATTCATTACACGGCCCCTCAACCGTTTTTTTACCTCTGTAAGTGAAATAGGTGATAATTCTTTCATTCCCAATTAATTATGCATGTGTCTTGATGAGAACTGCCTAGTAGGATCGTGCCCATATTTAGCATATGTTCAAAAAATCCGCCGCCTGTCAAGGTTATGGGACGTTGACGGGTCCATTGAAATTCCCGGCACGCAACTTTTTGGGCGAGTCTCGGCTGCTGCCGCTGCCCTTCACCTCCTCCATCTTCTTTTCTCAGCTGTGTTTTTTTGTTTTGAAGGCAAAATATACGGCAAATGTGCCTGGCTCAAGGCTGACTGCCGAGCACCTTCAGCACGGCGGCTTAGTAAGACCTGGCTCCCGCTGACATGAAAGGTTAGAGCCTCTGTGGACAGACACACTTCCCGCCTTTGAGCTGGGCTAGCGAGCGAGGCCCTCTGAGGACCCGGAGCCTCTGGCGGACACGGGGGGGCGCTGCTTCTTCCTGCCTCTGCCCATCCCCCCAGCACAGCTCTGCATCACAGCGTGAAGGCTCAGGTCAGCCGGCAAGCAGCCTGCTGGCAGCTCACCCACCCCTCTCTCTCACACACACACACACACACACACACACACACACACACACACGCTTGCGCATAAATACAACAAACATACACACATACAAACACAGATGCACAGAGTGGCCATGACCAACATAGCAAAAAACACACCAATTACAGACACACCAATTATGACCAAAACCGCACACTACACACACACACAAGTATGCGCACACAACAGCCAAGACTAACACAGCGTAAACCCACCCCAGGCACACACACAACATCGCAAAAATCCCACAAACACACACACACATGAAAATGGATATGAAAATGAAAGGTGTGTGCCTTTGTTACCTCCCAAGCTGAGGCAGAAAGTGTCCAGGTGCTGATTACTGTGGGGGCAGAGGAGGGAACGCCGGCGTATTTGACAGTGATCATTTCAGAGACCGAGAGAGATCCCAAAGACGGAGGGGAATAACGAGATCACACCCCCCCTCGGTAATGGATTGAGCCCTGGAGACTGAAGCTGGCCCGGCATCAGCTGTCTTGTTTACAGAAAACAAGAACATGCACACCCCCTTCACTGCTAAGCAAATGCATTATTACAGGAATGAATTTGACTTTTTTTCATTGGCTGTGCTCTCTTTGTGTCTGTCACTCTGTTTTCCATCTTACTTTGTCTTGCCTCGCTGTTGGGTGGAAAATGCAGGATACCGTGTAAGCGCACTACCATCGCCGTGGAATAGAATGTTATTCTGTACATCTGCCTTCAAATCTCAGTCACTGAACAGCTCAAAATGCAGCATTTGAGAAGATGTTTATGCAGTCAAATGACAATTGCTTGCTGTCTATTATGTTCTGCACAAATCTAGACAATGGCTGTTCTTTTACGCTTAAAGAGACTCTCTATCTTTCCCTCTCTTTTGCTGTCAGGTTTTTCCTTTCCCTTCCTTCCTCCTCTCCAGATCAGGTCTTCACTCTTGACTGTTATCATTGGTAAAGAATGGCCTTTAAATTTGTCTCTAGCGGGCTTTGGCTGCCGTCTCAGTCCAGCAGCAGTAGCGTTTGCAGTTGTCAGGAGCGAGAGCGCTGACGTGATGATGGAATGACAGCAGCAGGGCTCTCATCCTGGGCCACAGCCTGCCTTCTGGGCCCACCGCTGGCTCCTAGCCCCATGCGAGGGGGGGGGGGGTAAGGGGTGGTGGTGGTGGTGAAGGTACTGCTCATGGCAGGGCGGCACTGCTGCTCTGGTTTTGATTAATGGACCTCTCTCGGCCTCTGAGTGAACAATTATCAGAGGGCCGGCGCGCTCGTTCATCACTGTTACCGAGCTACCGTGGCCCGGGCCATGGAGCCCTAGCCCCCGACCCAGCAGCCTCACCTCAGCAACATGGCCTCCAGATCTGGAGCTCCACACGGCTGGGAGCAAGCGAGCTGGCGAGAGGCAATGAGGAGGACGAGGTTAATTTGGTGGAGTGGAAAGCATGGAGGTAGATAAGATTTCCCCAGAGTAGTGAGTTCATCTGGTCACTTGCTTGGCCCTCTCTCTCTCTCCCTCTACCCCCCCCCCCCTCTCTCTCTCCCTCCCCCCTCACCCCCTCTTTCTCACTGTCTCTCTCTGTCCCCAGCAGTTCTGGCATGCACCTGTGGTCAGACTCTGTGATGGAGTCCAGTGTTGTTGCCCTACACCTCATTGGGAGGTCCAGCTTCTCATTTTTCTGTGTGATACAGTCAGTGTTAGTCCCCAGAATGTCCTCAACACTCTGCTCTCATATTGTGTCAACACAGCTGCCAGTATGTAATAGGCCTTTAAAAGCATAATTCTCAACATTATCCCGCTAATTATCTAGTGAATTCTTTAGGAAAACCCCCTGTGGGCACAAACATGGTTTGTTTTTTATTAGACTCTGTTGGTTATTTTCAAATCCGAATCTTATTGGTTTATTGTTATATGTAAGTAAGTGAAAGGTATTGATGGATTCCTCCAGGAGCCGCCCACCTCAGAGACCTGCCAATAGAGAGAAACGTTATTACTTTTATCTCTGAATCTGCTCTGGACATCTGGCAGGTGCCACATGTGTCGTGAATGAAGCCGTAAACCGCATTGACATAAAAAGCTTTATTAGACCACGAGCACGCCATCAAAATACCACTGACACATGATCAATATGTAATTTGCTGGGAGTATTATTTCTCTCGCTTGCATAACACATCATTGTTAAATTTGGTTTGAATAAGCTCTTGCCTGTACAATAATTCACTTCGGCAAATGCATCATTTAGCGATAAACCACCTGACCTGCCGAGCGTAGCGCGGTGAGAGAGAGAGAGAGAAAGAGAGAGAGAGAGAGAGAGAGAGAAAGAGAGAGAGAGAACATGAGAGATCGGAGGAAAGGAGAAGTGCAGACAGGTTTTTCCTCCGTGACCTGATTAGCGCCATGTACCTGTCCTACATGTCTGATGCATAGGAGGGGAGGCCCGTGATTAAACCTCCTCCCTCGCTGCTGATGCTGCTGCTGCTGCTGCTGGAGTTTGTTTGAAGAACTTTTTTTGGTTTATGTTTAGAATTTTCCCCACGTTTGGATCATAATCATTTTTTTTTTCTGTGAGGAAATTACCATTTCTTCCAATGAATCATGCCTAACAAGACTCATAGCTAATAGCCGGGATGATTTATATGACGCAAATGAAAATGAATTGTTCCAGTGTGGAAGTATGGCAAAGTGTGTCGCTGCTGCTTACGGAAGTAGCGAAGTAGCTTATCATTTTTTATCTGTGTACTTCTGTGTACTAAATATCCTATAAAAGTAATAATTGCAAACGCAGGAACCCAACAATTTGCCTGTTATTTACATGGGTCCATTAGTCAATTAACACTGCATCTTCGGTGTGACCTTAATGGGTCTGGGCTCCTGCAGCACGTGACTGTTGTGAGACTCTAATGGGCTGTCTGTCCAGTGCTCTGCATTGCACCCAAACCACATCGCCCCGCTATTAGAGTCTTTTTCCTTACATTGATCTGCCTCTTTATGTATGCGCAATTCTTTTTTTTTCTCTCCCCCTGATTATGTGTACTGCAGCGAAATCTCTTAAACTTTTGTAGCTTGCTGAAAGAGCCCTCAGCTTAGTATGCAGTCATTCCACTGTGTGGATCCTAAGGGTATAGTATTGATTAGAGGTGAATCATATTCCAGCCCGTGTAGTTTTCTTTTTCTGGTGGTAGTATTTGACTGCAGTGATATGCCTGTTCCTCATGATATCAAGATTGATAATGAGTCTAATAGTGCTTTATTTTATTATAGAGAGAGATGGCTATTTGCTGGTAGATTTACTGGGCAGTTTTAACTCACTCTGTGGTGGTCTTTGTCTTGTAGAAGCACATGCTCTGCTCTTTTATAAAACTTCAGTGTCCTTCCAAGCCAGCATCTTCTAGTCATCTCTTACCCACTTTTGTCCAAAATGTATGCTTGAAGATAGAAGTCTCTCAAATTCAAATTCAAAAGAAGCTTTATTGGCATGACCATAACGTTCTACAGTATTGCCAAAGCATTTGGGTTTTGTGTATAATATGTGATTATATACACAATAAATATATCTATACACAAGATACTGTACATCAGAAGGGGAAAGGGAGAAGAGGGAACAATAATACAAATACATAATAATAATCATCATCATAATCATCTCTCTCTCTCTCTCTGTCTCTCCCCCTCTTCAGTGTTTGTAGATGCTCTCTCTCTCTTTGCCTCCCCCCTCTCTCTCTCTTGGTCTCTCTCTCCTCTCTCTCTTTTCTGTGCTTTCTTTCTCCATCTCACCCTCCCATCATATCTGATGCAAGATTTGTTTTTTTGTTTAGTTTTTTTGCCAAATCTGTTGCATCAGATGTGTTCTGTCCATCCTCTCTCTCCCACTTACTTTTTTTTTATATCCCCCCTTTTCTCTATCTCTCACTGCTCACTGCTCCTGCCTCTCCCCTGGTCCATTCCCCCCATCTCTCGCTCACATCTTTATTTCATTCCATTTTCCGAGGAGTGAGATGGAAATTGAGTGGGAGGCCAGGGCAAGCTCGATAAGATGGAGGAGTCTGAAAAGAGGACGAAAATAAAACCCAATTTCAGCAGTACCCTGGACCCACCTCTTCCCAGCACCATCCGCGAGAAGGCTCAGGCTACACCCACAGAATCTCAAGCACTGACAGCGAAGCAAGCCGCACGACAGGACTCTCACTCTCCCTCTCACCCCCCGGCCCCCCTCCCCCCCCCCCCAAAACTAGGACACCAAATATCTTCCTGCAGATGCATTTGTTGAACAATGTTGTAGTAAATTGACTCCAGGAGGAAGCCCAGAGGTTTTTTTGGATATGGTTAATGGAGTGTGGTGCTGGACATACCTTTAAGGAGGAGAGAGAGAGAGAGAGAGAGAGAGAGAGAGAGAGAGAGAGAGAGAGAGAGAGAGAGAGAGAGAGAGAGAGAGAGAGAGAGAGATGAGATGAGATGAGATGAGATGAGATGAGATGAGATGAGATGAGATGAGATGAGATGAGATGAGATGAGATGAGACTGGGTAGAATGTTGCTTGTGACTCTGTGACTTTGTGGAGGTTCCATTTGATGTGAGTCTGTGGGCCAGATTAAGAGTAAGCCCCTCGTCTGGAGAATTATCCGTCCAGGAATCAGCCTTCTCAGAGCCACTTTGGAGCTGGGGCCAATATGACAGCAAATGACTGTGACAAAGTAGAGAGCCGGGCATCTGTCAGGGAAGAGCTTTTCCCCTCACTCTCCATCTCCTGATGGAAGTTCCCCTCCATTGCTTCCCCCATCTTGCTGACTTGGTCAGAACCAGAGAGAATATGCCGGAAGGAGACAGACACGCTGCCCAACAAAATAAGAATTCACAGGAGAGACACTTTTCCCCCAAGGCATGTGTACCTTAGAGATTATTCAGTTGCATACTGAATGTGCTGAAGACAGCACAGCCTGCGAATGATGACAGGTATCAGTCTTGCTTATCATAGTGCAAAAACACCTTGCTTGAAGTGTTTCTGGTAGTTTTGATAGCTGACACCTCGGTGCCAAGCACTCTTGCTGTATAGGTGAATTGGTGGGATTGCTGATGACCTGATGAGGGCTAAAAAAATGTGGATTCTGTATCTGCTGTGTGGTTCTCCACCATTCACTGCAGCTCAGCACATCAGCTCGGTTCCTTACCATCACATCAGCTCGGTTCCGTACCATCACATCAGCTCGGTTCTGTACCATCACATCAGCTCGGTTCCTTACCATCACATCAGCTCTGTTCCTTACCATCACATCAGCTCTGTTCCTTACCATCACATCAGCTCGGTTCCTTACCATCACATCAGCTCGGTTCCTTACCATCACATCAGCTCGGTTCCTTACCATCACATCAGCTTGGTTCCTTACCATCCACTTATCAACACCACACTGTCTTTTTTTCTACAGAATTGTTGAAAATCAGGCTTGTGCTTGCGATCGATCGATCTCCCTCTCAGACACACTCATCCTCATTCTTACTCTCCACTGCTGGTGTGGATTGTTGGATTAGTCTTCAACCCAGATGACTGACAGCGCTCCAAGACATCCCAGATGGACACAGACACTCTGTGTCTCAGAGGGGGAAAAAAAACGTTCTCTCTGAGAAAGCAATTTCTCTGTGAAGGCAGTGAAAATGATGTCTGTTTGTGAGAGCAAAAAAAAAAAAAGTAGAGAAAAAAATTAAATAAATTGATTGAATGAAGCTTCCTTACACCTCTCGTTCCTAAGACCGCTCCTGTCTTAGCACCATTGTCCTTGGGTCATGGATGTCATCATCCTTAGAGTCTCATGCGGCTTGTATGTGAGCTGTAAGCCCTTTATCGTTCAAAAGGCTTCGTGTTCATATGAAGTCTCCCTGGAGAGAGGCCTTGAAGACCCCATGTGTGAGAGAGACAGAACACAAGCGCCTGGAGTAGGAGGTGGGGTGTGGGGGTTGGGGGAGTGCTGCCTTCCCTACAGAATGGGTGACCTTTGATTTATGACAAACCGATACCTCATGATTAGAAAATAAACCCTGGTAATGGATATAATAAACGACCTTCCCCATGTAAGTGAATCAGTAATATCATCTTAAGGAAAATGTACTGAATGTTATTCTCCACTGAGAGAGTATTGCGTACCTAATGAAAATGGAGTTTCAGTGTACAATGCACAGCATATGTGTTCTTAATAGAGACACGATTGAAATGAAAAGGTATTCAAACTGTGCTTAAACTTGAACATGAGCTGAAAACATACACACACCCACACGCACACGCACAAACTTTATCTACGTACAAACACTGATGCAAATAATTCAAATGGCTCTCAAAGGGCTTTTTGTCAAAGCATGCTTTTATTTCTTGAACACCACCACTACAAGTGCAAAATGATAGAAATCATGAAAGCCTGTGAACAAGCGAGGTCAACCTCCACGCTTGTTTTCTCAATCACACATTCTTTGCTCTGCTCTCTCAGGAGATAGAGGACAGAGATCACAGATCTCCGTAAGGGGGTGGGACAGAGGAAGATCTCTCGAGATGAGAACAAAAAAGGAGAGGAAAGCATAGATGCTGACATGTCATAAATAGTTGTTTATCACTGAACACAGTGGGGGTCTATAAAAACATACCCAAGCAGTAGGCTTACATTATTCCACCACAATGTGTTCAGAGAATATAGTTGCTTTCACCGGATGGAACTGAAGCTGCATGAGCATTGTTTGTTGTTCAACCGCGATTTAGCCTACAGGCATAACCCTGAAGGCTTGGCATGTTGTGTAACAGGAGATTAGTAGTGAGATATGATATTATTTATCATTGCACGATTGAGTCACATGTTCCACAAACCCTCAGAGACCAATTTGTCCGTCATTTTAGGTTTGAGAAATAATACTAACTTAGAAAGAATAATATACATAAAAGACTCACACACACAGACACACACACACACACATACACACACACACACACATATATATACGCAGCTTTACTTCTTTGTTCTCACATGTGCATGTTGGAAGATATACACCCTTTACTTCCTGTTGCGTCACACTTAGACAGAGCTACCAATAGGGACATATACAGAAACAGGGTAGAGAATACTAGGCTTGTCGTCCCACTCGTCCCACTCTGCGTTCTCTGTTGAGTTTCTTCATGGTGTGATGAAAGATCTAGGCTGATGTATGGATTTAGATCTCTGAGAGAGAAAGAAACACACACAGGGACATACATTACACCCAAAGCAGGGGAGAAAAGTCATTTCAACACAAGCAGACTCCTGATCAGAGAGGTCTGAGGTGAGGAGATGAGGTATGCCGTTATTCCTTACAGCAGGTTTAAGAGACTAGTAGTAAGTGAAATGACACATAGATAACTGTTTGTTATAACAAATGTTATGCACAAATAGAACAAATACACTTAAGCACCACTACATTTTGTGGTATGATATCGTGTAATGTGAGGTGATGAGCTTACAGATGAAAAAGCGCAGGCACATGCCGCACATGGCGACCACGCTGGCGATGTTGAGTGCGCGGCCGCATTCCCCGCTCATCAGGCAGCGGTGGGTGCTCCGACAGCACCCCATGCAGCAGTTTTCCTCCTGCTTGTCAGCCTTGGACTCGGTGGAGTGTGCCTGCGTCCTCGTGGCCTCAGGCTGGCTGGTCCACACATTCTCCGCATGCTGGACTTTCACTTCCTCCTGGAAAATGTACGGCGAGTTATTCTGGTTTTCAGCATAGACCTCTCTGTTCACGTAGGCAGGCTCCATAGCTGTGTCCAGGGTAGGAAGAAGACCAGAGATGTGAGACAGACAAACGGATGATAATTGCCTACTGACAGCGAGGCAAATGGATACATTGGCCCTATAATAAGATATGTACTATGGGTCCATTCTGTATTCTATTCACCCAGGAAATACTTCATGTTTTATATCAGGGTTCCCCTGTTGGGATAAATGTAAGCGTATTGACCCACTTGCTGAAGGAAATAATTTTTTCTCAGAGGAGTTATCGCTTACTCAAAGGTTATTATTTACTTTGGAAGCCACACAGTAGCTCATGCGAAATCACAGTTTCACTCCAGCTTTTTCCAGCAGAACAGGCCAGTGACGTTGTCGTGAGAGGTGTGGCTATTCAATTGTTGTGGTATGTGATAACCAGATTACGAAACAGGGAAACTACAGGGTAAATATCTAGAAGGATTTAATTTCATTTAGTTTCATTAAAAGATGAAAAAGTATTTTGTCACCTGTTGACAAAGTAGATGATTGACCATATACTTTTAGCTATAGCTAAAAGCTGAGTTGTTCATCAAACCCTCAGAGAAAGAGCTTTTCTCAACAGACATTGATATTAATCTTCAGAGAACAGAGAAACACAGTGACAGGAATCGAATTTTAATCTAACACTGAGATGAAGCATACTAACACCCAATACAGGAAAATCGGACAGAACAGTGCTCTTCAAAGTCACCTGAAGGTATGCTATCTTTACCTCTCTTATATGGTTACTTCTCCTATATCGTTCTTCTCCTTCTCTTTGTTTTCAGTCCAACTTCAAAACTTTTAACCCCTTTTGTATGTATTCCGTGGTGCGTGTTTACGAAAATCTCCTCTTCAAGGTGTGAGCAAAAACAGTAGATTCGTGGGGGCAGTGTTACTCCTTCTCCAGACTTTGTATTCTGCGCACACAATAGCCTCACCTCTGTCCTTTTCAACAGGGCGCGGAATCAGGTTTGTCCAGTTTGTCACCCGAGAGCGAGAAACACCTTTTGATGGGCAGTCTGTTTCCTTTCCATAGAGAGAAATTTACTTAAAAGCTTGAAGTGAATTTGATGTCTTTTGTGAGCCCCATCCTCAAAACTCTCATCTGGGCTTTCCAACATGCAGTTTATCATACTATATCTGAAGAAGCACTGGGCAGTCTGTTTCCTTTCCATAGAGAGAAATTTACTTAAAAGCTTGAAGTGAATTTGATGTCTTTTGTGAGCCCCATCCTCAAAACTCTCATCTGGGCTTTCCAACATGCAGTTTATCATACTATATCTGAAGAAGCACTGGGAAAGGGTTTTTAACATGTTTATTTGAGTTTTAAGGTTAAGGTACCGTGAGATTTATTTTTCAGATTCTAAATGTGGAGGTTAGTCACAGTAGAACATCTCATCCTGATATCCTCAACGGTGCAGTGTTAATTTTGGCAGCTATTTTAGATTTAGTCTTAGTCTTAGTCTTTAGACGAAAATGCATATTAGTTTTAGTCACTTTTAGTCATTTTTATCCTCCTTAGTTTTAGTCTAGTTTTCGTCGACGAAAACTCAGAACATTTTAGTCTAGTTTTAGTCGACAAAGTCTCATTACATTTTAGTCTAGTTTTAGTCACATTTAAAAGTCCATCTTATAGCCACATTAAACTCCTTTACTTCCCTTCTCAGGCCCGGGGACCCCTTGTGTTGTGTCTACAACTGCATAATAGTCAAGCTTGCAGTACTTAAACTGTGGATGCAATTAGTCTCTAAAATACAGATCTCCTGGTATATGCCTACAGCTGAATTCCAATGAATTCAACGTAAATAATAATTTTAAGGCAATACTTAATTAACAGTATTATCATTAAAATATAAGAGAATATCAAGTCTAGATTTTGAAGATTCAAATGATGTGATAACACAATACAACTACTATGCCTACCTGGCCTTAGTTAAATCAACCACATATCCTCCATATGAATTGCTGTGCAATCTGATAACCAACATATTTAGCTAGACAGATAGTTTGAGAGTTGAAAGTAATGCCAATGATAATAACAATTGCATAAATAGACAAGGATATGTAAACCAATCACGTATTCATTTATTTTTTCTTGATTAATGTCATGCGTGGCCTGTCCTATAGTCCATTCTGCAATGCGTTTACTATCTAGTTATCGATAGCTAGTATAACTTAGCTAGCAATCGATAGCTAGTATAACTTAGCTATGCTACCTCATAGTTAGCTAACGTTAGCTAGCTAAAGGTTTTGGAACTCATTTGCCTAGCCAAACGGGAGGTTTCAATCGAAAATGACTAGCTAGTTGTACAAGCTGACACAACATATAAACTCGACTGCCCTTTTGAAGTTAACTTAACGTTGGCAAATATATTCTAATAACTAGTTAACATTAGCTAATTATCATTGACAGTTACTAGCTCATTTACCTTGGCATAAATGGCAGGGTTGTCTTGTGCGCTTTCAGGTGACTCTTGTTGTGTTCCTCCCACCTATTTTGAAGCCACAAGGTTTCTCTCCGGTTATTGCGGTGCATTGTGTTTTATTTTCTGTCAAGTTATAATTAAAGACTGTCCAGATATCTATTCTTATTTTTCTTCCAGTACCGAGTGCTTGAACTTCAGCCATCATAACGTCTGTTAGGGCGTCACTTGCATGTCGGGGCATCTCAGGGAGTGGAGGAGGGATAGATACAGGACCGGGCAACATTCAACCAATGATGTGCATACAAGTTTAGAAAAAAAAACAATTGTGACTTAGTCAACCACCAACATTTTCGTCTCGTCTCGTCTCGTCAACGAAAGTTAAAATAGATTTAGTCATAGTTTTTATTTATAAAGATCCGTTTTCGTCACGTCTTAGTCCCGGGAAAAAGGTCGTTAACGAATATTTTTCGTCATAGTTTTCGTCAACGAAATTAACACTGCAACGGTGTTGTCTGAAAATGCTACAGCACACACTACAAAAATTGAAATCTTAGTAAGATGAAATATCTTAAATCAAGGCAATATATGTATGCTTGTTTTTTGTCTGCCAAGATATTTCTTCTTACCAGGCATTTTTTATGTTTTTTTAGCGTTTCGGTTCTTAATTATCTTAATACGGTATTATAACCTGTTACTGAGATTTTATTACTGGTTCTGAGCAAGTTAATGCTTGAAACTAGTTTGATCACCGCTGACAAGTACAAAACTGCTTTGTCAAAGTCAGAATCAAGACAAATGTACTTGTTTTTAGTTGTTTAGGTATATTTGGGTTTTCTTTTTTAAATCTTGGTAAGCCAAATTTTCCTGTTCTGTTGGCAGATCATTTTGCTTATTTTAAGTAATATATCCCCCATTTTCTAACTTTTTTGCTTGTTTTTAAAAGCTGAATTTTTGCAGTGCACTGTAGACAGAGTAAGTGGATGAATTTGCGTGGCAGCGCCTTTATTGAAATTGCCATCATTTGTTAACTTTTGTTATCGAGCACAGAAACATTGCTAGTATGGGTATACATGATAAAAAAAAATACAATCACAAAATAATAAGCACAGAATGCTTAACAATCTACTCAAAAGCAAATGGTGACCCAATCAATACAGACAGAGGTGAAAGATGATGGAACATTTGGGTGAGGAGGACTGCCATTGGGGCCATCTGTCTCCGCTGTGTCTCCGTCAACTTGGCCAAAGTGGCATCTACACCTCTTCTCCCACACTGAAGCATTTCTCTGTATGAAACATGACACATAACAAGCTCAAGTCACCTGAGGACAAGGCAGTGGCAGTTGTGTAAAGGAGAGAGTGAGCACAGAATGATCTACGTGGCAGAACAGAGAATAAGAGATAAGGACCCTAACTGTTACAGATAGAAAGAGAGAAGTAAACAAACTTACGTGATCCAGGCATGGCATAGGCCGGCTCTGGTTTCTGACCGACAGAACAGTAGTGGGCAAGGCGGGCAATCATGGCACAGAATGTGTAGAGACAGTCACGGGGGCACAGGCAACCAAAGCAGCCCACACAGCCCTGGCAGCAGATGTCACAGCAGCGGTCCACACACACACCCATGCTGCAGGACGTGCAGGATGGAGGGGCCTCGTGACCGTTTCCACTGTTCTGGGACCATGGTGCTAATGCTTTACACCACACCATCCCCATGACTACATAGACAAACATACACACAGATATCTATTTAGTAGATGTGGACCACATACAGATATGAAGAACAAATCATATAACATTTGTTAAAAAAAACATCAAACTTCGAATCAATTGAATTGGAATAATGTATCCTTTGAAGGCAGACAAACACGTGAACGCACTCTCAAACATAGGCACACCCACCCCACGCATGCCCATACACTTACTGTTTCTGAAGCGCTCAAACCCAGTGGCCAAGCATGATCACAGCAAACCAGCCTCAGGCTTCATTTATGGAGAGCAAAAAGAGTTCCACTCAAGGCTGCGCAGCCCTGGCTGTTCTGTGCTGTCTGATGAGTAAAACACCAGCAGCTCTCTCTCTCTGTGTCTCTCTACCCTCGGGGGCCTTGTCCCTCCTCCCGTGGAGAATAAATTATTTGATAGAACGGCGCCTGATCACTCGTCTGAACAGGGCACATTTATATCTTCAGAGGGCCATTATGACAGGGATGGGTGGCCCTTTGATAGAGCTGCCTTGTTTATGGAGGAGTTTGTCCTGTGCCACACTCCAGTGCGTGTCCTCACATGCTACTCTCCTTGTGTGTTTTATTAGTCATCACAACCACTGATCCCACCCACTAGTTTCTCAGTAGGGTGATGGCAGCAGGGCGTTGGAGCACGTGCAAATGAGGCTGTTTTCAGTTGAGTTTGTGGTGCTGTGTCTGTGTGGTTACGACATGGAAAACTAGTGTTTGGTAATTCTGAGTCACGGTTTGAGGTGATAAATTCAGGCTAATGGTTCTCCCGCAAACTCTAAGGTAAATTCACTCTGAGAAAGATTGAATCCATAAAATGGACATACAGATTTCCGGTAATTTGCCAGGGAGTCAAAAAGTCAGTTAGCACAAAGGGCACAGCTATCAACCTGAACGGATTGTGATTACTGTTTAAACGGTTTGATAGATATGATGTTGGCAGCAGATCAGGTCAGGTTTGTTTTGGAAAGAATGGCGTCTCAGGGCATCAGATAAGGGACAGCGTATGGCCTGAAAGTATTGATTTGTGACGTATGTGAAGAATATCGTTGGTATGGGTGGAAAGCTAAACAGATTTCCCGTGAAAACACCACTGCTATACTATATAACAGACCTCTATGTTAGCTCTGACGTTAGTTGCGGTTGCGTGATTCTAGCAAAGAACTCGATGAAATGCCGTCTGATAGTGATGTCGGTTTATTCTATGTACCAGACCTCGAGCACACACAACACGCTACGATGGAGAGAGAGAAGGAGAGATTAGGAGGTATGGTCCATAGTGTAGTTTGTCTTCTGGTTGGCCTTTGACTCCACAGGCCGCGATGTCTCGTCAATTCTCCTTGCTCCGTTCTCTCACCGGTCGTAGCGGTTGGTGTCTCTACGGCATCCTTTCTTCAACACAACACACTCAGTATACAAATTACATTTCAGTTATAGTCAATAGAATACACAACTTAGCATAATGGGTGTGTCTGTGGTCTGGTTGTGTGTATGCTGGGCTACCTATATATGAAAAGGTGTGAATGTCAGCAGACAGGAAGGGTCTTTCTGACCATTTGTGTGTTAATGAAGGTAGCGAGAATGTGACACATTCTTGTGGGGGAGGAACTCATATGAGTTGAAAGTATATGAAAAACGCCCAAATCTAACATATGCATGGAATACGTGTTGAGGTAGATCTAAACAATTGGCCTGAAAGGTGCTTGATAATGTTGTGGGTAATGCCATCATTTAATGTACTAGGATAAATTGTTTTTGTTTCACAATATTTGAACATGAACATGAATTCTGTTTATACTCTCCGGTATGTTGTTTTCCAACACTTTGACTGCCCTTACACACACACACACACACACACACAGACACACACACACACACACACACACACACATTGACTGAGCAACTTTGATCAAGCATAATTGCCTTCTTCAGTAAAAACAAGAAAATTAATTAACAGAAATGTCTGTGTTTTGTGTTTCTCACGGTGCTGGTTCTATCATTTTGGCAAGAATAAATGTGCAAGGTTTACATTGTTTCAGGACCACTGTAATACACTAACACAAACACACACAAATATACACACTCACATATATACACACTCACACACATATACACACACACACACACACACACTGAGGTCTTGCTGACCGCAGACACATCATAGGACTGACAGGTGAACGACTGTGAGGCAGGTCTGACCTTGACTGTTCCAATCGGGTAGTGGCAGTAATAAAAGGCTGGAGTGTGCTATTGTTGGCCCTGGGGCAGCCAGTAATGAATGACATGACATGGCAGTGAGATATGGGCACAGGCGGCGGATGATGGAGGGCAGGCGACAGGCCCTGGCCAGCTAGCCCGAGCGGCCCTCACCTGTGATAGGCTTGCTGAGCAGGTCGTAGCCCTCTCCTTTCCTCCGCCCGTAGTGGGGAGGCGCGTTTACAGTGGAATAAATCAGCGCTGTTGGTCGCCACATTATTCATGCGCTAAGTAGGCAGCGCTACGCCCAAGGGCAACGTTCATTTTTCAGCACCAAACACACACACACACACACACACACACACACTACTGTAGCTTCTCTCCTGTACATTCAAGCACACTCAGAGGAAGCACAGGGGGCAGATATACAGTGTGCCTGTGACCACGCAGTTCAGACGAGCTCTGTCCAGCCGCAGAGGGAGGAGGGTAAAAAACGTCCTGGGATTTTCAGAGTTCTTCCAAGCATGATTAATTCCAAATGCTTAGCTTTGTGGATGTCCTCATTTCATGCAATAGTTGAAGTTGCTGAGACTGTGGGTAGAGCCCCTGACAGTAATTTATTGTGGGCGATAAGCGTTACTGAGCTAATAAAATGCTCGACTTTTTCCTGGAATGCCGAGGCCTTAATGCTGAGGCAATAGGTTTATGAGCTGATAATTACTTTATCACCTCTCTGCACTCTCTCTTTATCTTTCTCCCTTTTTCCGGTTCTCACTCTCACTCTCCCTTTTCGGTCTCTCTGTCTCCTTTGAAAGCATTCTTACAAATATATACCGTCTGCTTGTGCACGCACGCACATCCAGGCAGAGGGGTGCAAAATAACAAACAAATATGAGAGATATGATGACCCGCTTGGTTTGATTCAGAGGACAGTCATCATGATATGACAACAGCAGTATGTGCTGGAACAAAAAAAACTGAAAGGGCAAAAAAGGAATCAACTATATATGTATACATACATTAAAGTGTAGCATGAGAGGTTCATCAGAGGAGATGGAGGCTGAGTCTGAATGGATGAAGTGGTGGGCTGAGCTGATGGAG
This sequence comes from Clupea harengus, assembly GCF_900700415.2. Lineage (NCBI taxonomy): Eukaryota > Metazoa > Chordata > Actinopteri > Clupeiformes > Clupeidae > Clupea > Clupea harengus. Next base: position 24,950,299 of record NC_045152.1, on the reverse strand, counting down.
GAGGCCTGCTGGTGCTGGTCAGCGCTGGTTCTGTGTCTGTGTCCCTGCACTCCATCTGGGAGCTGCTCAGCAGCACAGGCGATGAATAACAGTTTATACTGTAAAACAGCGTGAGATTTAGTGGGGCTGTCAGCGCGAGCTTGGCAGTGCCGGGTGAAATACGGCGGCGAGGTGGGCACACGGCGTAACCAGCCACTCTAGCATTTCATTTGGATTGGCAACACGCCGCCAAGACGCTCGTATTTTAGCCCTGCCGCCCCTGGGGGTTGTGTTCCAGAGCCAAACATCTCTCCATCACATCTGTCAGCAGAGTGGGGAACAGGGGGGGGGTGTAATTGGTGGGTGGCTGCAGGAGGGATGGGTGCTGATGTGGGGGGTTCAGAGCAGTGGGAGCGGGAGGGGTGTCTCTGGAGGATTTGGTGTCTCATACTACTCTATACATTGTAGGTGTAATTTGTACCTTAGTTTTAAGGTATATTTCTTTTTTAAATCTTGGTAAGCCAAATTTTCCTGTTCTGTTGTCAGATCATTTTGCTTATTTTAAGTAATATATCCCCCATTTTATTACTTTTTTTCTTGTTTTTAAAAGCTGAATTTTTGTAGTGCACTGTAGACAGAGTAAGTGGATGAATTTGCCTGGCAGGGCCTTTATTGAAATTGCCATCATTTGTTAACTTTTGTTATGGAGCAAAGAGTATAGGTATGGGTATACATGATCAAAAAAATTGGAGGTTTTTCAAGGGGGGGGGGGGGGGAGAGAGAGAGAGAATGGCCTAATATTACAGAAGATCATTTTTGAGTTGGCATTATTTAACGATCACAAAATAATAAGCACAGAATTCTTTACAATCTACTCAAAAGCAAATGGTGACCCAATCAATACAGACAGAGGTGAATGGTGATGAAAAATTCTGGTGAGGAGGACTGCCATTGGGGACAGTCCTTTTCTTCTGTCTCCGCTGTGTCTTCATCTACTTGGCTAAAGTGTCATCTAGACCTCTTTTCCCACACTGAGGCATTTCTCTGTATGAAACATGACACATAACAAGCTTAAGATACCTGAGAATAAGGCAGTACCAGTTATGTAAAGGAGAGAGTGAGCACAGAATGATCTACGTGGCAGAACAGAGAATAAGAGATAAGGACCCTGACTGTTACAGATAGAAAGAGGGAAGTAAACAAACTTACGTGATCCAGGCATGGCATAGGCCGGCTCTGGTTTCTGACCGACAGAACAGTAGTGGGCAAGGCGGTAATACATGGCACAGAATGTGTAGAGACAGTCACGGGGGCACAGGCAACCACAGCAGCTCACACAGCCCTGGCAGCAGATGTCACAGCAGCGGTCCACACACACACCCACGCTGTTTCCACAGGCTTTACACCACACCATCCCTATGACTAGCCTACACACACACACACACACACACACACACACACACATATCTATTTCGTATATGTGTACGACCACATACAGATATGAAGAACAAATCATATAATATTTGTAAAAAATAATCAAACCTAAAATTGAATTGGAATAATGTATCATTTGAAGGCAGACAAAAACGTAGGCACACCCACCCATGCATGCCCATACACTTACTGCTGTTGAAGCTCTCATACCCAGTAGCCAAGCATGATCACAGCAAACCAGCCTCAGCAGGGACATGCGGTCAGGGGAGGCAGAGAAAGTAAAAAAAAAAAAAAAACGAGCCTCACCTCAGATTGCGCAATCCCTCACAAACTGGGTTTAGCGCATGCGTAGAACATATTTAGTCTTGTTGATCTGAGATGATACAGAAATCAAGTAAGGGATAATGTATTGTCCGGAGGTCAATATCCAAAAATAAATCCCGACGGGGCGAACAGCACCCTGACGCGCAGCGGAGGTAACATGTACCCGCGTGAGGGCCGAAACACACCAAAAACGTTTTTAAAACGGCAGACGCTTCAAAAACGCCTTGACAAAGTGCGGCGGGCAAAACATTCGCAGAATCACCAGGCTGTTTTGCCCGGCGCCTAGGAAGCGGAGCTGCGTGCGCAACCTGCCTGGGCCGAGTGGGACATTGATGAGCGGTGCGCCTCCGCACCTTGCGCTGGAAAGTTGAGAATAGTTCAACTTTGAAGCGCATCTAAAAAACGCTAGAAAGACGCAACGCGTGGCGGAGAAAAGGCGCACACGCAAGGCGCGCCGTACCATAGGAAACAATGCATTTGCTAGCGTCCCGTTTTTAAAAACGCGTTTGGTGTGTTTCGGCCCTCAGGGTGTTAATAGGTTTCGGGCGTTAATAGGTGCCGTTACGATACAGCGGCAGCTCAGTTGATTTCCCATTATTTCTCTTAGGATTGTTTAATGTCTATGTGAAGCCATTTAGCATCACACAAGTGGTAGTGATCACTTTGAACCAAAGACTGCTTATTATTGGTGAGCTGATTTTGAGAAATTAAACTTAACTTGCAGCTAAAGTTGTATTACCTGGTTGCTATGGTTATCCAGTTGCTACGCTAGCTAATTCGCTAGCTAAGGAAACGTAATAACCTTAAACGATTTAATTGGAAGAGTTCAATTTACATGAATTGATAGCTGGTTACCTAGCTGATGTTATAGTCTACTTGATTTAACTAAAATTATAATGGGAAAGAGTAGAAACCCTCAGGGTGCTTGTGCAACTTCGTATGAAAAAGTTCATATTTACGAGTTCATATTCATGAGTGCATATTCACATATATTAACATGAGTTCATCACAAACTAGCAGCTGCCAACTGTATGTACCTTACCTATACCTGTGTAAAGAATGCTGATATGAAAAGCAACCAGTAGTCAATGTGCAAGCTGCCAATTGAATGGTGATTTAAGATACTCTATTGGGTTTATGTATTTGTAAATCTGACTCTGAAAGAGGCAGTGCCTCACCAGCCAGGAACTTCACTGCACGTCACTGAGCCTCAGGCTTCATTTATGGAGGGCAACAAGAATTCCACACGCCACACAAAGAGTAGTGTCCTCCACAGTGGTCAAAATAGAGAGCTTGTGGGCTCGGTCGTGCGCTTTAAAGAGCGGCAGAAAGTGTGTGTTCCCTTTTTCGATCACCGCAGTTCCGCGTGCATATGTGTGCATGTTCGCGAACATACATGTGATGTGAAGAAGGACGAGCCTATGTGCAGCGCGAAGTTCGAGTGTTCCCTTCGTGTGTGTGGCCAATGTACGTGCGATTACGATGCCACGTTAGAAGAGGGAAATGGTTAGTGATGCATGCAAGACCCTATGTCTCTGAGGAGCAATCCTAACTAGAAGCTGTGGCGAAGCCAACTACCAAATAACCATGAAAATATATATCAACAGTTATGTTCGGTGAACAAAACAGATCAAATACATGAACAATGGCAAAAGTAAACAGTCCTATTCTTACCCAGGTTGTGAATAGCAAGGAAAGCTAAATGCCCAAGTCTTTTGGAGAGTGTCCGTAGATGAAGGAAGTCGTAGCTGAGATGTCGTCTTGATGGCGTGTTACACTGCAGTTTAGGAGGATATGATCGCTCGTTCTGTTGCATGTATCCGCGATTTCGTGCTTTGTATTGGTTTGCTCCGGTTGCAGCGTTAGCTAGCAGGCTTTTGGTTAGCTGCTCACGCTAAACGTGCTCACTGTTCGTTCACACACAGCATATGACCAGGTGGAATTCGCCAGGTGAAATTCCGCCTCGGGGGCGTGGTCACAAAAATCAGTTTGGCTGTCAAGTAGCAAGTTGCAGTGCAGCGCTAATTATCGATAAATCATCACTTTTGTGTCATTGTGCAATAATTACGTATCTCCTTTTTTTAAAGGGTGTGTGTGTGGTTCTACAATGGTTCAAGTGCTGACATTAGCTAGCAGGTTAGGATGTGTACTGGTAGTAGAAAACGGGTCAGTGCTTCATATTACATACAGTGTGAGTTATTTGCCCCAAATATGCTCATGTGCAAAGTAAACAACAATCAATTAAACATTATATGTAACTTATTAGCAGCTAGCTACTATGTGTTCTAATGGATCTTCGGTTAAAGTGTTAGCAGCAAGCTAACAATAATAGTCGAGAGCTTCAGTTAAGACCCACAATATTCGTGTAGCATATAAATAACAAACCGAGTCGATGTAGACATATAAAAAGTCGTGTAGACACCTTTATTCACATAAAATATTTCCCAGTAACAGACTCCGCCCTCTTTTTTCATTTGTTTTTATTACTCCCGCCCTTCTGAACAACCTAGGCTTCCAAATCACACACACGCCGAACTGATTGGATCTCGGGTGGTTCTCATTTGCATAAAGTTAAAGAATCGCCAACTTGGAATCGCCTGCAGATAAGAGGCGGATTCTTCCTCATGCCGCCCAAACAATTCCACCTCCCATTCAATCCCAATGAGAGCGACGCAAATTCCGCCTGGTCATATGCTGTGTCTGGACGTACGGTTAATCTCTGTTAGTAGTTCGTTGATGGCTAATGAGAAGTCTCACGCACTATTACATTCACGTACATACCATCTCTCTTGCGCACAGCCTCGTTCTCACTCCCCCTCTTTCCCCGCTGGCATTGCCCGGCACACCTCTCTCTCTCCTCCGGCATTGCCTGAGGACCATCTCTCCCTACTACCGTCAACCGGTGAAGACCTACTCTCTTTGTTCTCTTGCAACAAAGACAACAATTAACGCTCTCTCTGTTGTTAAAAAAAAAAAGAAAAAAAAGCACGGTGGCTCAGGTGCTTGCACTGCCGCCTCACAGCAAGAAGGTCATGGTTTCGATTCCTGCATGGGGCGCTGTTGGCTCTGGGGGGCAGGTCCTCTCCAGACCTTCAGTGCTCAGCTGGGCTATCTCCCGGGCCTTTCTGTGTGGAGTTTGCATGTTCTCCCAGTGTTCACAAGGGGTTTCCTCCACTAAGAACCCCAACATAAAAACATGCAAAAAGAACAGAACAATCCTGTCCGTCCCTGACCGAGATGGATGGTTCACCTGGTCCCCGGGCGCTGAGAAGCTGCCCACTGCTCCTGGGGGGTCCTGGAAGAAGGACGTCCCGGGATGGGAAAAAAGCAGAGCAAGAATTCACGGCGACCTCAGGCCTGCGTGTGTGTGTGTAGTGTGTCCTGGTCGCCTCCATATATATAACACGTGTGTTGCAGTGAGTCGTTCTTGCAATAAAAAACTGACTGCAGTCAGCCTTGTTGTTGTTGTTGTTTTGTCTAACTTTTAGACGCCAAATAGATTGGGGATGGTCACCGGATGCGAGTGCGGGTCTGAAACAAAGGATGCCTGTTTTAGGCGCCAATTAAGTTGGGGGATAGGCACAGGATGTATGAGTATGGGTACAAGACGAAGGATTCCTGACTCGAGGGCTAGTCCAGGCTAGGCCTTTAACTGAATACAATCTATTCAAACAGCACTAAAATCGCGTGTGGACGTGTATATGTTCAGATGGTGATGGAGGGGAGTTAGAAAGAGAGAGAGAGAGAGATGGTGCATGCACAATCTATCTAACAGAGTAGCAAAAGACTGTAATTTACAGATTGCGCATTTAATCATAAATTAAATTAAATAACAATACTTTCTCACATAGATTAAACACACCTATAAGACTAATTTTTGCCCAGATGTCAGCCTTACTAGGACCGCTCTTGCGTGGCGACCAATGATGTTTCTGCGGTCTTCCGTTGTGTGCCCTTCTTAGCTCCTCAAAATTGTGGTAAGTTCATTAGTTCCTCCAGACCGGACCGGAAACAAAAAAACAGTAATTTCCTACAGTTTCTTGAGGTTATTGAGGTGAACAGACAAAGGTCAACCTCTGTAGGGATCTTATCCGTGTCGTCAAACACTACAGATAAGAATATAGACCCAAAAAGATAGGAAAATAAGGCCTAGGTTAAAAACTTCAAAGAAATGTTGCTGACGTGAGGAAAAGTGCTGTTTAATGTGGATCCAGGTGCTAGAGATGTTCACAGTAGCAGCTGACAGAATGTTCTACATGAAGCTTTAGATCATCTAAACACTGCCAACAGCAGATAGCAAATCTGAGAAAGAGAAAAAAGAAAGAGTTACTATTCCTCTTCCAAAGCAGAGCTTATACTATTTTCACAATCAGAAACTCAAACCTTAGACGTGTTGTTCCAACAGATTTACTGAAATAATTTAAGCCACAGTAAAGAGATGTATACTGGAAATAGATCTGCCAGATACCTTCGCGCGAACATATTTAAACCTAACAATTAGCACCTACCATCCATGCTTTGCTTGGTTGACCAATCCAGCCAATTAAACCCAGTGTCGGCTGGTGATTTATTTTTTTGGGGGGGGCGCAGTTGGGCAGCGCGGTTTAAATAGCACTTCACAATGAGAAAAAAAAAACACACAAGAGAGGTTTTGAGTAGAATATATTAAAAAACAAAGATTTATTTCATGAAAACACAGTGGTCAACACTGTCCATTAACAACTCAACAAACTGTAAAATTGGGCACGAGAGGTTTAGAGCAGAATGGTTAAGAAACATTGGGTTGGGTTCCAGAGGTTTAAACATTGGGTAGTAGAGGTTTAGAGTAGACTAGATTCAGAAACATTGTGTACAAGAAGTTTTAAACAGAGTAGATTAAAAAAAACACAGGGTGTAGAGGTTTAGAGCAGAATAGAGTGAGAAAGACTGGATGATACCAGTAGTTTAGAGCAGAATAGATTCAGAAACACTGGATTATACTAGAGGTTTAGAGCAGAATAGATTCAGAAACACTGGATGATACTACATGTTTTCGAATGCCAATTCGGTAGCCTACCCTTCGTCCAACTGCTCTGCAATACTCAGTCTTCCAAAGAGGTTTAGCTTCAGGCTGTTATTTAGATGGCTAAGGCCAGATTCATGCTTTTACATTTTCAGTAAAGTGCTTTAGATCCCTTATTCCCGTTGTAATCCAGAGTGTTTCAGACCCAGGACTTTGGAACAAGACAGGGGAACCAAAAAAACGCATTACTAACTGAACAACCAGCTAACCAACTCTGCTTAGCATAGCCTACTACAGGTTTGACGAGAAGCTCCGGGTGCTATCAGTGGTCTGCTGCTGAATGTTTATATCCGCTCGGGTCCCATATCTTTCACTTTCCTCTTGTCAACATCTAATCGTCGATTAAACGGTGTTTCACATAAGGATACCACAGAGTTTTCAGTCACCGATGTCGCCATATTCACAAACCAACGTTTCTGCTAGCTATGGTGCTCTCCTATATGGGAATGACATCACATCATAATTTCTGGTCTCTGATTCGCCGAATAGTCCAATCGCGTTGAAATAAGAAACGATAGGAAACAATGTCATTGGTTAGGGCGCAATGACTTTGCGCCCCACGATCAAACTTTCATCCGCCAATGAGAAGCTGTCCTTGCTCAAATGACTGTAAAAAGTATGAGAGCTCCCATTGGCCGGCAACCCACCAGGGAGGAGGGGCTTTTCTCAGTGATAACGAATGGCAATATATTATATTTGGTCACATTTAAGTGGTTGTTGACAGGGGCTTACGGTCTCCCACACACATTTAACGCGTTAACACGGTACATTTCTTATTTTAATTATTTGGTACATAATGATTTTTGACATGACTTTTTTTTTTCTTTCTCTCAAAATGTTAAGAGGGGCGGCGCCCTAGCGCCCTGTATTGACGCACCGCCACTGATTAAACCTGACCTCCGATTATGACCCCAACCAAATCAAAAGACTTCCCTGGTATCTAATACCACACCCATTATTTCCCTCAGGTCACCTCAGGCTACACCCTCTTATTCGAAATCTCAACCTTCATCTGAAATGTAAATCAAATCTAACCTTTACACTAATTCAACAGGTATCTGGTAAATCCATTCCTTATTCATATGAAAATATCCCACATATTTTTGGCCAAAAGTTCGATACGAGTCGTCGCTGCATTGTCCTTTGTTCTTTTAAAGTTCTTCTGCAGAGTGAGGGTATCTCTTTTATGAATGGAGTAGTTCTCCTGCAGAGTGAGGGTATCTCTTTTATGAATGGAGTTCACTGTTGTAAACCCACCGTGCGAGAGAGAGAATTTTGATTTCGCCGCTGCTTTTAAAAGGCAAAAATGCGTCACTTTTATAACATTGTTGTAACCAATCCTGACACAGCGAAATGTAGATAAGGTAATAAGGAGATACGAGAATTGTGGGTAATGGTGGGACTACACCTACAACATATACCTATACACACACACACACACACTAAGAAATCATATACAAATGGGTGCACAAGCTTAGACACATGTAAATTCAGTACACACACAATGCACTTTTGTAAGGTGACGGCTGCGCCTTGCCTCTATGTGAAGCATCGAGGGCAAACACAAAAGCGGGACTGTGCGTGTGACTCTTTGATGGCAGAAGTGTCCAAGGATCCTGCACTGAAATATGGCATTGTTGCATTTCCAAGGTAATGGAGAGATGGTATGGTGACTGGCCTCCAGCCTTTATAATCAACAATAAATCTCTCCCTCTTTTATTTGACGAATGAGTGAGGGGAGCTACGCAGGTTTTAGACATGAGTTTCTCTGTGTGTGTGTGTGTGTGTGTGTGTGTGTGTGTGTGTGTGTGTGTGTGTGTGTGTGTGTGTGTTTGTGTTTGTGTTTGCTTCCATGTGCACTTGCCCCATAGTTGTGTATCAGCTTTCTCAGTCATTCCATCATCCCATTTTATCACTGAGCAGATGTTGACTAATTAGGAGAGGCCTGAAATTCACAAACCAATTTTCACTCCGAATAAAAGGCATACCGTCAACAGGCATGGATAGGATATCATTTCTGGATTATTTTTAAACCTCCCTCGACAAGAAGTGAATTAGATCAATTAAGGACAATTCCTCTCTGGCTGTACCATATGTGGATTGGTGGCGAAATGCTTGTTGACATGGAGATTAATGAGGATTGCTCTTAAACTCAGAGTGCTGTCAGGAGCAGTATTATTTACATTATTTATTTATTTATTTATTTATTATTGTTATTTACATGGAACAACAACAGCACCTTGTTTCCTTTTCCTTTTTATTAAGCCAGCAAATAACCACAGACTCTGTCTGCCATATGTTTTATTAACGTGTGATTTTAACAAACATTCTCACACACTCTGTCATAATATGTGCATATCCCTTAATTAAATTTTTGGAGTATGACATATACATTTAAACTAAATGCATTATTTTCAAGCATTCTACTGCGCTCACAATAAAAAAACACTGCACCAGTGATACACTTCCCACTTGCGGACTAATTTCTGATCAGTTTACACACCCAGTGCTCAGTAGACAGCAGTTGGCTAAACATGCTTTTTTAACTTTGTGTGGCAATGAAAAAGTAAAGCCATTATCTCTCAGGAAAAACTTTTACAATAACACTTTTTTTGTTTCTTCAGTAACAACCTTTCTGCTGATCAATTTCAAAGGTTCTGGTGCTGAAGACCCAGAGTGCTTAAAAAACAAATGTAAACAACCTAATAAGTCCCATCTAATTCCCTCAAACATTGACTCTATCTCCCTCTCCTTCGTTCTCTCATTCTGTATCTCTCTCACTCTCTCTCTCACTTTCTCTCTCAGCTGTCAGGCTGGCCAATGCTTCTAAGATGTCAGTGGTCAATGGCTCCTGCACCTCATCTATCAAAGTGAGGGAGAACGTGCTGAAGCTGAGTGGATTTACATAGCATGCTGCAGAGATGCAGAATGGCCACTGATTTATGGAGAGTGACTGGAGAGGCAGGCAAAGGCACCGCTGCCCTGGCCACCTGCGTCCCGGGCAAGAGAAAGAATAAATGAGAAACAGATGAAAAGAGATGGAGTAAGGGAGGGTGGATGGATGAGTGAAGAATGATGTGGGTATGTGTTCTTACCAATTAGCCTTCCTAGGCAGCATTACCAATGAACGTGCTCCCAGCCTGCACTACTGTAAACACAACCCTTTTCTAAATGAATGCAAATGAAATGTAATGAAAAGTTCCCCAAGGAGAAGATGTATAACACCTGCACAATAAACAAATGCAGGGGCTCAGTCTGAGGTAAACAGATTTCCTTCCAAGGTCTCTTCTGTTGAAGGACTTTCCTCTGTATTTTTTAACCTGGGCCCAATTTTCCCATCTTTTTTGGGTCCAAATTGTTCTCGGGACAAAAGCGATTGAAATCGGTCCAGTATTGAGTTAGAACACTATTACTGGCAACCACAAAATTGTGGTAAGTTCATTAGTTCCTCCAGACCGGACCGGAAAATAAAAAACAGTAATTTTCTACAGTTTCTTGAGGTTATTGAGTTACTTTTTTTTACAGACAAAGGTCAACCTCTGTAGGGATCGTATCCGTGTCGTCCGACACTACAGATAAGAATGTAGACCCAAAAAGATAGGAAAATAAGGCCTAGGTTCAAAAAAAGAAATGTTGCTGACATGTGAGGAAAAGTGCTGTTTAATGTGACTCCAGGTGCTGGTGATGTTCACGGTAGCAGGTGACAGAATGTTCTACATGAAGCTTTAGATCATCTAAACACTGCCAACAGCAGATAGCAAATCTGAGAAAGAGAAAAAAGAAAGAGATACTATTCCTCATCCAAAGCAGAGAACAAACCTATTCATGTTTTTTTTCTGTTATTGTGGTCTTGGCAGCAGCTTTGTCTGGAAGACCAGCTTTGTCTGCTAGAAGAGCAGCCTTGGGTGAGGTCAGCTTGATCTCTTCATTACACATGAAGAGAAATGTGGGGTAGAGTGCTGAGACAAAGCATTTCCCCTTTAGAGTGAGTTACAAATAAAATGCATTATTATTATTATTATTATTATTATTATTATTATTAATAATAATAAATGAAATTTTAAAAAAATCTTTCGATGACTAAAATATGTACATGCACATATCTCTCCTAGGCAGCACAATCATGAAACAAGCACTGATTAGAAATTGTTGGGAGGTTTTTGCGTGTGTGTGTGTGTGTGTGTTTGTGTGTGTGTGTGTTAAGCCATTTAACCATCCAGCCACCTGCCAAACGAACCCACATAAAACTGCGTTATGAGTGGTTATGAGTGCTGCTATGCTGGCCCCCTAGTCACCGAGTGCCACGACGATGGCAAGGGGGGGGGGGGGGAGGGTCTGAGCGAGGCTGCTTTTACTACCCCAGCATCAGCAGCCAGACCTCGGGCTAGTGACGATCATAGGAGTGCAGAGAGGGCTGAAGTCCTACAGGGAGATTTATGGGCGACGTGCTGCAGGTGTCTGTGGGAGATGCTGCCGGCAACCGGTAGGTGTGTGTACACAGAGATACAGGCCTAATAAAGCAGCGGGGGACACAGGCGCCAACACACCAGTCTGCCTGTCATCGAAGCCTGGGGGGACTGGAGGGATGTCTGTGTGTGTGTGCGTGTGTGTGTGTGTGTGTGTGTGTGTGTGTGTGTGTGTGTGTGTGTGTGTGTGTCTACTGCCTTTTACTGGTGTGTCTCGAGCATTTGTGTGTTTGCTAGTGAAATTCATCTTTGCATTCGGGACACAGCAGGAACCTTTGTAAATAAGCCCAGCATGCTAGCGAGGTTGAGTCTGAGTTGTAACGTGCAATTTGCCCTCCATATCCACTGCCAAAGTGTGCAGTGGATGAGAGCCATTAGTGGTGTAACAATACACAGAGGCAGATTGATACGTCGACTCAAAAGACAACGTTACAATTTGCTCCATGCTATGTTAACAATCTGTCCCGAAACATTGACTGTATGGTCTGGTATTAATGCTGGTATTATTGCTGGCATACGAATACAAAATGCCTGTTTTCGCTCTGTTTAAGACATGGGATTTCACAGTCAACATGTGTCACCATTTGTGTCTTCCTTTGCTGGATCCAATATCCAGATATTATGCTCTCTGTAAATACTGCAATGGTTACCTTGGGAATCAATAATATAGCCGGCAATTAGCACCCACAGTTACCATCCAAACGTGTGAAAGCACAGAGGTGCGTTTCATGTCAAGCCCAAGCATTTTGGCTGAGTGGTGAGAGAGTTATTTTTTTTCATGAAGTCCACATACCAACTTGCCAGCCTTGGGCTTTCATTATGCCCTTCTCATCAAAGGTATTCTAATTTTGTGCACAGAAAAATAAAAATAATTATTTGGGGTCGGTAGGAGTGGTGAAATATTCCCTGGCTCTCCTCTAATGAATCTGTCTGCAGCTTGGGAAGTATGGGGAGGGTCACTGTGACAGTAGAAAAAGCCTGTTTTAGTTTTTCACAGTGTGCCATGCATAATGGGTTGCTAACGGTTTCCAGGGTACATCCCGGTGAGGTGAGAGTTTGAGGAAAAAAATGTCATGAAGCTCTTTGTATGTTAAATTCACACTGCGGGATTAACCAGCACATCTCTTTCAACAACAACTGTCGTGCTAAAATTAGAAAGCTGTAGTGAAGTTTATTAAATTACTTTTAATTGTGTTTGTCTTATACATGTCCACACATCACCTTGTGCGAGGGCTGATCAACAGACAAGCAAGCACAGCAACAAGCACAGCAGTCTATATTTGTCGGGGCTTATAAAAAACCTCAGAAGCCCCCATTCATAAGAGCCAATCCATAGAAAATGTACCAGGCTGGTGTGAAAGGGCTCTTCAATAATCCACAGGCTATTAAATGTGATCGAGGAAACAAGTGTTTCAAGCATCATTAGCAAGACCATCACGATGCTATTAATGCACTGTACCCTGTTCCTCTGTCCTATTAAAGGCTTTTTACAGCTTCTCTTTCAAGATACTGCCATCCGCCAGCCCAGCTATCTTCCCTCAGATTAAAGGTTCTCTCTGACAGTTTATAATCCCCCTGATATTTGCTCTCATCTTTGAAAAGTATATTAGACAAGAAGCATCTTGTCATATGCGATACCTTTACACAAAGTGGGCAAACTAAAAGAGGAGTATGGAGCTCTGGGCATACGCTCTCTGAAACATAAAAACCAGGTCTTGTTGTAGGTTCCTCTCTATGCCATGTTGACTGTTTTATGTAATGCTTAAGGGAAAACGAGGATGCACACTAAAGGAAAGGTGTTTGAGTTGGCTTGTTTAAAAACTCCATTGTTACCACGGCTGAGTCACTTGAGGCTATGAAAGCTAAGTCAAATTCCTACACAAAGTCCTAGAATGCGGGGGCATAAAGAACAAAAATGCTGACAGCCTCCCTCTCTCTCTCTCTCTCTTTCTCTCTCACTCCCAAACTCTCTGCCATGTCATTGCTCTCACATTAAACGGCGTTCCGGAAGCCGGATGAGTCGACCAAACGTCAAGGAGCTCAGGAGATAAACGGCCGGGCATTTTAAAACGAGGTTCGCTGTGGTCAGTGAGTACTAATGTGCCCGTCGCTCTCTCTGGAGAACAGATGCCCTGACCTGCCCTGTTGTGCAGCAATACATGTCACTGTCAATGTCGCCGTACTCCCTCCCCACCCCCACTCACTCTGCTGGGGCGGTGACGAGGGGAAGAGAGAGGCGGAAAAAAGGTCACATTCACAGCATTCATCTTCAGCCCTAACAATTTCATTAGGCATGCTGCTAATTACGTGTTCTGCTAATCAGTGGCCTTAAAGAGCAGGGGGGCCTCTCCATTTCATTAGCGCAGCACATCAAGCTCTTCAGCTTTGATTACAGCCCCCACTGCCTCACACAGACAAAGCTCCAAGAAACTCGGGCGATGACACTCTTTAGTCTGGGTTACTGGTCTTGGCGACGGCAAGGGAGTTTGGGACTTCGGTCCAGTGCTACAAGGGCATTGCCTTCTGGGAACAAGCTAAGGTCACCTCATAGGCTTACAACTGCTTTTGTGACTACTCTTTAAAGCAGCACTATGCAACAATTTGACACTTTTTTAATGTTTTTATGACCAGCAACTTTTGGTATCATCTTCAAATTAATCTTGATGGTACATGGTCATGTGAAGGACAGATAAACACAAATGTTAGCTGTTCCATTAGCTGTCCAGGATATGTACTATGTACGTAGCTTTGTTGCCCGCGAAAATCTAAGAAAAGCCTTTACTTCTGAGGAACACTCGTGCTCTGTTGTTTTTAGCGAGCAATCTTTTTTTGTCTTCATGCTTGTTGTTGGGGAAGTTCAGGCCCTCGCTGTGGCTTGTTTTCCCCCCGTCTCCATGTCTAGCCTCAGACAGTGTGATGTAGCACCAGCATGAGTGTTTTAATTAAGGCTGGGATTGGAACTGCTTCACCTCCACAGGGACAGACTCCATATTAAATCCCGCTAGATATTGATTGCCACCTTGTACTCTGTTGTTATTTTCTAGTTTGATTCTGTTACTCAGTTCATTGAAGCTGACATTTTTTTGAAGGGGACGAATGAAATAATGGGCTAAAATGGGAGAGGGTGAATGCAACAGATAAAGAGAGAGGGGGAGGGGGTGTCTTCATTGATTCAACCAATCCTATGGTCTTACAGTCCCTGACCGATGATTGGTCCTTTGAGGGGCCAATGATTTGTCCATCGAAGCTTTGTTTTGCTGTCAAAGCATTGGACACCTTGTTCCTATCTGCAGATAGAGAAGCACTAAATGCCCCTGAAACTTTATAAGAAGCAACACATTGCACAGAAAACGACTCCAGTCACGGTAGCTGAGTAGGTGCAGCGCACACCAAGGTCAGGGATTCTGCTACAACAGGGAATGTGTACACTGTTATGTTTTCATAATACTCCATGCCGCTTTGGATAAAAGCCTCTGTGTTGGTCAAAAGTAAATACTGATAGCCTACAATTTATAGTGCTATATGGTAACTGGGACAAATTATCGCTGCCTGTTGCAGTTATTGCCCGGTTTTTCTTCAGTAAATGTGCCTCTTTTTGACTTCCACTATGAGCAGTGCACGAGCAGAAGCAAAAGAAACAGAAAAAAGAAACCCATTCTCCTGCTGCATTTTCCCCAGATTGCCCCACTGTTAACAACAGGGTACAGAGCAACCTCAAACATGAAATGATTCTGGTAAGAGAGAGAGAGAGAGAGAGATAGAGAGAGAGAGAGAGAGAAAGAGAGTACAATAGAAAGGAAGAGATGGGGAGGGGGTAGAGGAAGAAGAAGGGAGAGGGGTTGCTGGTGGAGAACAGCATGCAGCACCACACAGCAATCGTAACATAAATAACAAAAGGAGAGGCAAAAGGCTTCCTCTTGATGGGAAATAGCAGTGGGTAATTCGGCAGTTCCCTGAGGACAAGATGTGTTTGCGCACACGCCGTCAGAGGTGGGCCCTATGTGTCGAGTCAGTGCCAACGCTTCTGGTGACACATCGCTTGTGTGGCATTATTACACCCTTCAACATTCATGGCAAAATGAAGCTCTGATGACTGTGGAAGAGACAGCCAAAAAGGACAGAGGAAAAGAGAGAGGGAGAGAGAGAGAGAAGGAGAAGAGAGAGATGTGGAGAGGGCGGGTGAGGAAGGACAAAGAGAGAGAGAGACAGAGACAAAGGGCAGGGGCAGATACAGACAGACAGACAGACAGACAGACAGACAGACAGACAGACAGACAGACAGAGAAGAAGGCATGGAGTCAGAAAGCAGATGTGAATTCATAATGAGTGTTCCATCCATCAGCCACTTTGTTTAACTATTAGGAAAGAGCATGGTCAAATATGTGGTTTTGGCTTTGCACCTCCCAAGCAGTAGCTGGAAAAGAGAACAGAAAAATGCAAGTCCTTGGATCGACTGTTAAATGCAGCACTTTCAAAACAAGGAACAATACAATATTTAGTGCACACACAAAAAAAAGAGGAGTATTGATCTCATTATGTGACCAAAATCTATACCTCATCCTCCATGTGGAATTAGTGATAAACATCTCATGTCAAATGACACAGCCATCTTGAGCTTTCCAACTTCAGTGTATTAGTGGCAGTAGATTTGAGACAATTGTGTCTTGTATGCAATAAACTCTGAACAAATTGTGTCTGGACCGGCCAGTGTTGGAAACAAGCAGCTCATTTATCTTTCCAAGTGATTTGCCAATGAAGACAAAGAGCCATTCTCATTAGGCTGCATAACCCCAGAAACAGTGAAAAATGAGTTTGCATCTCAGGCTTCCGCACGCATGAATTCCCCGCCATGCATCATTCCCTCAGCAATATTTGAATAAGCTGCTTTCCCCTGACATGCCGGAGGTTCAAGTTTGACAATGTATGTCAGCAGAGGCGAATGGGATAAGAGTGAATGGCTGCTATGCCTCATTTATATCCCCCTCACTCTGGTCTTCAGGAGTAATTTATTCAAGGATTTCAAACCTGCTCCTGTTGTTGTGACATTTCTATGAGGTATTCTGCAGCTCCTGAGTCATAAGGACCTTTCATACTACAATGTATGCACATAACACATGCACATGCTTGCCCACACACACACACACACACACACACACACACACACACACACACACAAACACACACACTTCACAATTTCTCTGGTTTTGCCTCACATTTAACGCTACCCTTTTGCAAGAAAGCTTTCAGGCTGCCAGAATCTTAAGGTAGCTATTGCTACTGTGTTCAACACATATGCTTTCAAATGGCCATGATTGCTCGCATGAGGCGAGGACGCTTCATCCACTGATGATAAAGTTGCAGAGGAGGAGGTGGCCACTGTTGTTTGCACGTCGGGGAGGAGAAGAAATATGTAACAAGTGGGTGATTCATGATGTGCTGGGGTGCTTAAGGTGTTCCATCCTATAGAGGAGGTATTTTTCACGTTTCAATCTCCAGCTTGGCTTTATAAGCATCTCAGGGACAACGTTGTCTTTGTGAAGGATGAGCTCTTTCCAAGGGGAAATCAGATTTTCCCAGCCAGGCACACAGTTTATCTCCAGCTTTAGGAGTAATGCTCTGATATCAAAGCGTTTTTTTTCTTCTTGTGTGCACAAGTGTGTCTGTTTGTGTATGTTTGTCTGTGTATGTGCGCTAACATGTGTCCATGTTTATGCATGCTGTGTGTGGGGGTTTGTGTGTTTGTGAGTGTGTGTGTGTCCACATTTATGTATGCTGTGTGGGTGGGTTTGTGTGTTTGTGAGTGCGTGTGTCCACATTTATACATGCGGTGTGTGCTTGTGTAGCGGCCGTGGAGATCTCGTGCAGGAGATAGTTTGGTGATACTATAGCCTGCATGGAGAATACCAAAACAAATTCCTAGTATCTGTATACATGGCGAAATAAAGTTGAATTGAATTGAATTGAATTGCAGGTTTGTGTGTTTAAGAGTGTGTGTGTGTGTGTCCACATTTATGCATGCGGTGTGTGCAGGTTTGTGTGTTTATGAGTGTGTGTGTGTGTCCACATTTATGCATCCGGTGTGTTAATGTACTGTGTGTGTCTGTGTTTATGTGTTGGATAGGAAGGTGGTTGAGAGCACTTGTCCACCACAAACAGAACCCTTTATGTCCTCTACTCTCGGCTCATTTGTAGAAAATGCATTCCGAAGAGAGCCGTTCAACGCTAGAAACATCTGTGCTACATTCTACATTCCAACTGAGGCCATCTGATCTGAAAGTGCAGGGATCTGAAAGGATAATATTGCTGCAAAAACACTTTATCAGGAGGAAATAAGAAATACATTGCATTTGGCAGCTTATTGTAGTGCTGGAGGTGGGGATGTATAGATATAGCTGGATTGAGTGTGATGTTGAAATGGTGAATTGGTCATAGTGGAATTAATAGGACAGATTGGACGGGTAGAACAACAGGGGTTGTGAAATAACTTGTGCTAATAAATTGTCCCATTTCACGTGCTATCGGGCTGATTTGTATTCATTGTCCTATGCTGCTAGCTAGTAAAATGGCTGTAGTAGGAGATGGAGTCTATTATCATTTGTGTAGGTCTGTACATCTCACTGTGTGGAGCTGTGGCAAACCCGTTGGGTGTGAAATGCCTCCTTAGGCAGACAAAATGAAAGCCGGGAGATTTTTGTAAGAGAATTATTAAAAATGTGTCAAAATGATGTCACCTCACACAGAATTAATACTATTGCCATAGACTGGCTGTGGCTACATTACAGAGCTCTATGCCTCTTGGTTGGTTTTGATTGCATTGGAAATCATTATGAAACACAGACATTATTTACACATCACAAGCCACTCTTGTGGAGTGCACCGTGAGATGTGTCAAGGGTGCAAAGAATCTCCATGAATGGCTAATGAAACTAATGTGAGGCTATGCCGCCAATATACACATATTTTAAGAGCCTAATCATATGGAACTACTGCTCTTCTCCCTTTTCATTCATGTCATTCGGATTCTCGACCTGGATCTCATTCTCTTTCTTCTTTCATTTCTTTTCCCCTTCACAATCCATCTCTTCTTCTGCCTCGCCCCCAAACCTCTGAAAAAATAACTCTTGTTTCCCACACGTATTCGCCACCCTCCACTGGTCTTCCATCATGTCTACCTAGTTCTTACGTGCTCAGTGTGGGGGGGAGAGACTCAGACAGCGCTGCTAATAATTTCCCCTTGCATGTGAATGAGTCTGGAGAGCAGGCACCCAGCCTATGAGTCTCCTAATCAGCCCATCATTAGTGTGGGTCGCACCCGGCACAGGAGCAAACACAGAACGGTGGGCTCTGCTGTGCTTCGCTGCTCTCTGTATCCCTCACCACTGAAGAAGCAACACACAAGCATGACGGGGTATTGAGCAGCTCTTTCACTGTCAAACACACTCACACACATTCACAGAGTACCCATAAGCACACAAAAGCCGTGTACATCCAGGAACACACACACACACACACACACACACACATACACTCAGATATCTGTAACCAGACACACATACACAGTTTGCACACACACATCAGCATTGGAGATCTTACAACCCTTACAAGCTGCCTTGTTAATAGGGGAGGCAACATCGGCAGTGAGGTGTAACAGGAGCGCTACGCACTGTGCTCCAATCAATAGCGTGAGCGCCCATCTTCATCACCTAAGAGAGGGGGCTGTTCTCCACAAGCACATGGCCTGGAGGATCCAGACCTGTTCATCGTCACCTTTGTTTTGTCCAGCAGGTTGTCAATTGTTTAGGTTTAGATTCATGCTCAGCTGAAGGTGTGCAGTGGAGCAGCCTGTTGTTTGCTTCTTAAGGCTCCTGTCGGTGCAAACATGCTCAGCCCACTGGATCGCTGGAGCAGTTATTCAGATAGATAGATAGATAGATAGATAGGTATATAGATAGCGTACCTTATTATCCCCAAAAGGGACATGTCAGTGTTGCAGCAGCAATTCACATGATGGCAAAAAAAACCACATAATTTACAAAAACACACACAATTAGGGAGGTAAAAAACACAGAATTACAAAAAAAAAAAAATATATTGTCTAGACAGTAGGTTGTGTAGGGGGTGTGTAGTGTCGTCCATTATTATTATATATATATATATATATATATATATATATATATATATGAATTGTATATAATGTGTATAATATATATAATAATTATATATTAATGCGCAATTTCAATGTAACATGTTCATTGTGCATTGCCACTCAGAGGAGGAGTCTCCTCTCCCTTCACAGAGGGGAGTCATCGTAAATGGGTGGACAAGACGTAATGTTCCATATTGACACTTTGTTGTCTGACCAGTAGGTTGTGTAGGGGGTGTGTAGTGTTGTCCATTATGTTGAGCAGCTTGTGCTCCATCCTTCTCTCCACAAACAGCTCTAGGGGCTCCAGAGCAATCCCCAGCACCCAGCACAGAGCCACTCCTCTTTATCAGTTTGTTCCGTTGCTTAGAGCTGCTGGCTCCAATGCTGCTGCTCCAACAGATGGCTGCAAAGGAAATTGCACTTGCCACAACAGACTGGTATAAGATATGAAACATCTTGCTGGGTACATTGGATTACCTAAGCTTCCTCAAAAAGTAGAGTCTGCTCTGTCCCTTCCTATAGACAGAGTGTTTTATTTCCAGTCCAGTCTGTTGTCCAGGTGACCACCCAGACAGGCCCGGGGTGGGTAATCGGGAGAATCGGGAGAGTTCCCGGTGGGCCGCTTCACTTCTGGGCCGGTCGAGAATTTTTTTTTTTCTGACACCGCAGCCTCTGCATGGGTTGTACCGTGCGGGGGAGTTCTCCCCTCCCAAATAGAGTTGGTTGGGTCCATAGCCCGTCTTTTTCAAAAAGTTTTCTCAGACTACCGATAGCTGGGCCGGCCCTACCCCAACGATACGCGTCAGAGAGGATGGATGGGAGGAAGAGGGGCTGAAAAAGCCAGGTTGAAAAAAAGAAAGGCATTGGAGGAGGATGCTGCCAAATGTGCCAAGCTTACCGATTTATTTTCAAGAGGACAAACACAAGTGGCAACTGGTAAAGAGAGACATAGGCCTAATGATTAGCAACGTGACTATTAGGCTAACGTTGTAGCGTTGGTTAATATCGTTGTAGCGTTGTCAACCTATTCGCAAGCAAAATATTACCAGAGATGGAGCTTGAAAGCAGGACCTGTTCCTCCTGCAAAAACTGTGCCATTTGTGTCAATTTAATACTCTCACAGTACAACCTCCTCACAGATGGTTATCATGTCATTGGGTTAGCATATAAGTTTCTGTTGACTTTGTCCAGCACACAGGTTGCATGTGAGAGAAGCTTCTCAACCTTAAAATTTGTGAAGAATAGGCTACGAAGCTCATTGAGTCAGGACAACTTGGAGGCTTTCATGTTAATGTACACAGAGAAGGAAATCGTCATGTCTATAAGCAACGACACAGTTATAGATAAAGTGGCTGAAACCAGTGCACTGCTTAGGCGGTTACTGATGCTGTAGATGCTGTTGGTGCTATTCGCAATGTATACTGTACTGTGAGTTGAACTGTAAACATTAGTTCAATATGCCTCTTTGTTGAAAAATGGGATACGTTTCAAATGCTTTATTTATTTATTTCTACTTTTGTTAATTTATCAACCTATCCTTGTGGAATAGTGGAATATTTTTTGTTAACTTCTCAGCTTAAGTGGATTATTATTTAACCTTTACATTATTTGTTGAACCATGGTATTAATAAAGAGAAAACTACAGGATAGTAAGAGCTGAACTGTTGCTTCATTTATCCAATTTCCACTACCATGGAAAAAGTGGGCCGGTCTTGGGCCTGAAATTCCCGGGCTGAAAAGTGGCCCCACTCCGGCCCTGCACCCAGGTATCTGTAGCCCTCCAGGGTGTAAATAGTGTTCAGCTTAGTCCTGGCCCTCCAAAAGCCCACAACCATCTCCTTTGCCTTGACCACATTTAAGAGAAGGTGGTTGTTCCCACAAAATGCCATAAAGCGGTCCACCAGCTCCCTGTCCACCACTGACACACCCCAGAGCTGCAGAGTCATCTGAACATGTCTGCAGATGATAGGTCTACGAGTTTGCATTGGAAGTCTGAGGTATACAGGGTGAGGAATTGTGACAGTACAGAGACGAATGGCTCTTGGCATTGCGGTCAGGGTGCAGGTTTGGTACCCAAGATTCAAGGCCAGGTGGGGTGACTGCAATCTGTCCATCAGGTAGTCAATGATCCAGGAGCCTGTGGAGGCGTCTACCTGCATCTTTTGGAGCTTCCCATACAGATGTGTAGTCTGGATCGTGTTAAAGGCACTGAAGAAATCAAAGAACATAATCCTCACAGTAATGCCCGCTTTGTCCCGTTGAGAGTGGGCTCGCTGGAGCAGGTAGACCATGGTGTCTTCAACTTTATTCCACATGCTCTAGGATTCCCTCTCTCTATCCCTCGCTGCTTGCTTAGAATTATTGCCACTCTGAAACGGGCTCCCGCCTCAAGATATGTCACCACGGTGAAAACTATTGCAACAACAAAATACATTTTTTTTTCTTCCACCACCTGTTTTCACTTTCACACTTTAGAGACTTTCAGAGTGCTGAGCCTTTCAACACAGTTCTCTATTGTCTACTATTCCCTATTGTCCCGCAGAAGGCAAAGCTTTTCGATGCACAGCAGTCTGTCAAACAAATCAAACAAAGATTGGCATTAGCTATGTCTGTACATGATATAAATCACATTAAATGTTTGAGAATCCTCTTCTAATGTGGGAGTAATATGGAAATATTCTTGAGTAGCACATCTTCATATTTGAGTAACATTAAGTAATATTGTACATATACTGACACGTATCTGTACATCTAAATTAGATTTTGTTGGTATTAAATTAGGTTTTCTATTCCATGTCATGGCAATGTTTTCATGATATTCAAGATAGCAGCATCCAAAACGAGTATGTCTTATCATCCTTCATCTCCAACGTTTAGCGTGCACAGTGTTTTTTGTTTTGTGTTATTTGTGAAAATTAAGCATCATTTTCAGGAAATTTCAGCTTTGTGAAAGACTGGATGCATGTGCTAAGTCCTGTGGAGGACTGAACTCATCTGAAGATGTATCGGCCCCACTTGGTCAGGGGAGGAATGCAAAGACAAGATGTGCATGAAAACAATCATCAATTTCTTTTCATATACTGATTATGCCTCCCTCATATTCTTAAAACATCTTCCCTTAAGCATATTTCGTCAAGACATCCTATCTGTACTGTACACATAATTTGTACTGTATGTTATCTGGGAACTAGAAATAATGCATTGCTGTTCATCATCCTCCTCTGTTTTTTTTTGTTATATTGCCATTGTCATATCTATATTATTAACACCTTCAATTACAGCAGTTCTCTCCGTTCTCCCAAAACCTTTGCGCAGGCTGTGAGTCATAGCTTGCTCAGCTAACTAGCTGACTTGTCAGTGGATCCGCTACTCAGGATTCAAAACCACATTTCTGTCCCTAGGATCAAAGCCCGCGTTGAGCCTCCCGTCACGGAAGGGAACGTATTATTGCCGGAGGATGAATCCCTTCGCTTAACGGTGTGTCTAGACAAAGCAACTTACATATCCGAAACAATTTCGCTACCACATGCAAATTACCATTATATTAATAATTGAATGGTGTGTTTGACTCTCAAAACAAACAATGAGCATGTGAAATAATTTCATGGCGAGCTACGCGCAAAGTAAAAATTGAATGCACTCAAATAATAGCTACCGGTATATGAGCGGACTTGAATGGGTCAACAGAGTGTTCATAAATACATTGTTTTGACCGACATACTTTGTTACATGGTAGACCTAAACATATGTGCGTTTTTTTTGTTTTGCTGGGAGCACTATTCGCTCGAACTTCACAAGCTTCGAAAAAGAGTGACAGCTCCCCTGACAACGTTACGTGTACTGGATGCGACCAGGCAAGTGATGCTGCGCTGCGCCACGTGATGGCAACCTCGTACAAACCACCTCACTCCAGCGCTCCAAGCACACACTCAGCGCAGCTACACATACTCCCTGGCGCAAAGAGAGGGCATTGCAATCAAGACGCACCTACACTGCAATCCGGCGCCGTTCACCTCCGCGTGCCTCCCTGTTCTCTACGGCTGTGTAAAGCGTTTTAGTTATTTCAGTAAAGTCTGCGCGAACAGGTATGTCACCTGGAGTGCCATCACCCCTTGAAGCTTGGAGTTCTGAGGTATTTTTGCTCTTTGGACAACATGTCGTGAAGTCGTCATCTCTGTACACTTTGAGCAGCCCAGTGGTAGAAGTCTAGCTTTTCAAGAGACATTAACAAAATTCAGGTCAACTGGTATTCAACATAGAGGAATCACTTGGAATTGCTCTTGACAGGAGTTCTGTGTTCGCCCAAATAGACGATACTGCATTTTCACAGTCAAATTAACTTTGAATGACCGGTACAATATCGCTTAGCTTTAGACAGCCCTCAGTGGTACTATTGTGTTTCGTAGACTCCACCTCAGTTCAGCCCTCACAGGACCTCTCTCACTGAGCCTCAGCATCTGCAAGCCAGTCAGTGCTCTCGCGCCGAATCCACGCAGCGAGCTTGACGCGCACAGTCTCCTTGGGACTCTGGGGAAACTGGCTGTAGAGCAACATGTTTCCAGCGTGGCGTGGACGGACGCTCGCTGTCGGCTCAGTGTCACTTTGGACCATGTTCTGGCGTTCGTTCGGACTGAAGTGTGCCTTCAGCTGGATGCTGACTGCTTTGCTCATCCACTGTTCACGAGCTCAAGGTAAGGACAAGGTGGTTATTTTCTTTCACGAAAGCTCCGGGGATGGACATTTCTCAAGTGATTTGCCTGGCTGTGAGGTCTGTGTCCCTCCTATGACAACCATAACCACAGAACAATTTTCTGTCACTTTAGTCACTATGTAACTCGCTACTGATACATTCTGTGTCCCACTGGGTTATCGTCAGTGGTTATCCCGAAGGGAGAAGATCACTGGATTCTAGTTGTTATTATTGTAACCCAATTGCTTCAGTACTCCTACGCAAGGGGTTAAGTTCAAAGAGCGTTGCGGATAGCCTCCAGCCATGAGATGTTTTATATGCAGAAATACGTTATAAAAAAAATTAAATAAAAACTCCTCTTAGAAAAAGACATTTGCATCAACTTGAGAGAGTGATGAAATAGTGCACTTAAAAGCGTTTAGTAATTTTCAGCTGTTCTATCACTGTTTGCTCATTGTCAGGGCCAATGAGACGACCGTCCATTAGTCATATATTCTCCTGCACTGAAATGTAATTGTTGAAGCTGTCATCAGAACTGTATTCCCTATACATAATTGGATATCATTCATTTCAATAAGGATCCAGTAAACATAACATTTTAAATAAATCAAATAAAACGAAAGCTTTCTGCTTTATTACATATTGACATTTTTGACATGTTCATTGTGATTAATACAGATGTCATATACTTTATCCTACAAAACCATCTTAATGCAGAGTGATAGAGTTGTATTCACCAGAAGCTGATCTGCATTGGAGGGGTGAAGCAAATAGGTGAGTCAGAAAAGAGGCAGATAGGTGGTGGTGGTGTTAGCCAGAAAGAGAAAGGAAGTCAGCCTGATAAAAGTCATGAAAATGAAAGATGTCTGGTCAGTCCAGCCAGTCAGATGTTGAGGCTGCGGACCTCTGATCTCCGCTCCTGACCTTTTCATGTTTTCGTTCCATTGAGTTTTTTTTTGTTTGTTTTTTTGGAGGGCGGTAAGGGGGCATGTGCCCTTTTGAAAAAGGTGCCCTGCTGGGCTCTGAGTCTTGGTCCCTCATCCATAAATAGCAATAAAACTTAAGTAGCCATCACGAGGCAGATGGCTGCTACTCAGACCACTGAGCCATGCTCTTTGACGAGGCTTGAGCGAGGAGATGGTCTGTGCTCACTCCCTGCTTTACTGTGGGTACACCGTTACGCATCAGATAATCGCAGCGGCCCTAAGCGTTGAAGTGCTAAAAGCGGCATAATCTACGGGCCTGTTTGTCTTTGAAGAGAGCGCGCTGGGATATAAAGTGCCCCCAACCTTATCTCAGAAGTGCTGAGGCATCTCTTATTATGCACGGCACAATAACAGTAGCGCTGATTATCATCCGGCTCTTGTAAACACGCTGAGAGCCCATGAAGGTCTAGTGTTTGTTGGTTTATTGCCTGAGATGGCTCTCTTGATTTTGTCCCCATTGATTCATACTTTCATTCAGAGCTTCTCTGAAGCCCGTTTTCATTCTGTAGTCCCCCACCAAAGCTTATCCCCCCCTGCCAGCTCCTTCCAACTGAGGTTGATTCGGAGCTGTGAACAGGAAGAGAAGCCTCTGGATCCGATGTTCTTTGACAGGCAGAGAGATGGGATGAGAGCTTTTTGCCCATTTCCTGTCACAGTCCCCCCCTTCTGTTCTCTATGTCATACAGGCGCTCATCGCTCAAGGTAGAACCTCGAGCTGTCAATCACAGCAGGCAGGCAGGGGAGAGTTTGTACTTGCTCACAGAGGGCGGTAACATGCGTCACAGGAAACTGCCCGCATTCCTCACAGAGGGGGGCACCGCGAACCACAGGGCAGCGTAGCCTCTACAGTGCCCATTCTCCCCATGGGGGGCTGGGGGGGGGAGCGTTTATTTGTTCAAGAGTTGGCCGCTAATGAGTGTCGGAGTGGCTGTGGCCTCGAACGAGGCAGAAAGGGTTCACTCGTCCTTGGAGAAGGGGGCGCGAGAGCCGAGAGGTTTCCATAAATTAGGGAGCTCAGAAGGCGCACAGCCGCCCCCCCTCGGGAGTCCGAGGTGTCTTGTTCTTGTTTTTTCCAGAGGCGCTGAGCTCCAGTGAGCTTGGCTCCCGCTGTGTTTAATAGTGTGCTGTGCTTTAATTCACGTGGTGATACCTGACGGGATCCACAGAGGAACCTATCCCCAGCAGTGCAGGGCTTCTGCTACTGTAGAGAGTCTTCTTCATGCTCATTTAAAAACAACACACACATACACATACAGTGACATCCATGCGCACCTAAACACACACACACACACACACACACACACACACACACACACACACACACACAAACACAGATAGATGTACACACACACACACACACAGTCACACAAAACCTACAAGAGAGAAGATGGCTCCCCCGAGAATGACATAAGCATGGAGCTACGTATGTGTGTTTGCAGCAGAAAAATTATGTTCAGTGATTCTTTTAAAATAATGTCTGAGGGCAGGAAAGAGAGAGAGAGAGAGAGAGAGAGAGAGAGAGAGAGAGAGACAGAGAGAGAGAGAGAGAGAGTGAGAGAGAGCATTTGTGTCTGCATGGGTGTGTGTGTGAGTTCAGGCTCTCTGCAGGCATTTGTTGGGTATGTTTTGGAGTAATCTGGATAGCTGCATTGACATCCTGCCAAGCCAAGACTGGTATCATTTTTTTAGCGGCACATTATTATGCTGCTTGACAGCTGTCAGCCATTTCCCAATCTTTAAATCTTACGATTATATTTGATAATCCACCGTGCTTACAAAAAAAGGAATTCATTTAAAATGCTCAAATCCTTATGTGATTAAAACTCCCCGCTTCTGATGTCTGACCAAGCTCTCTCTCTCTCTCTCTCCTTCGCTCTTTATTTATTGATCTATCTATCTATCTATCTATCTATCTATCTATGTATATCTATCTATCTATCTCTATGTCATATAATTTGAGTTGATTTCACACACACACTTAAAAGTACATGTGTTTAGTACACATTTCATCATGAGCCAGATGTAACACTACTCATGGATGGACAATATATGTTCACGTTTCTGACCCATTCTAAAGGCAAAGAGAACTCTTAACGTTCTGCAGTAGTTCTGCAGTAGTTCTGCAGCAGTGCAGGAGCCAGGCCTTCCCCGGTGCATGAGTAGCCCCCCTGCAAAAGCAAGCAGTGCGTTTGACTGCCCAGATGGACCATTATCAGGAGGGAGTGTCATTGCCCCCTGGATGCAGATGCCATAATTATGCACACGCAGTATTTATGGCATATTTATCTCTGGCTTTCATGACACTTATTTAATTAAACGTCTTAGGGGCTGAATTTCAGAATTGGAACAGATGTCTCGTGAATTTTTGACAAATAACATGCATTTCTCTCCCGGCTGAACGAGCTCTTCTCAGCACGCAGCTTTTCTTCGTGCCCGTAGCCCCAGGTGAAACTGGATGACAGCCTGCACCGCCCCTCCATACCCCACCCCTCACCACCCACCCCCCACCCTCCCATCGGAGCGGCGGTGTCTGTTCAGCGCCTGGCCTCCCGTCTGGCTCCAACTCCTTATCCTGGCCGCTGGTCTTGAGCTGTTTATTCATGCAACCAGAGGACAGATTCCAGTCAAAGGAAGGCACACATCTGAGGGTGGGGGGAGGGGGGGGGGTGGCTTCAGCACAGCAGTACCCCTTCTGGATGATAAATAACAGGAACAAACAATAAACCCAGCTCCTGGATGTTGTGTTGCCATCCCTCATTTTGGAGGAACCGTGACCCATTTTGAGGGGCGGCGTGTCGTGTCAGTAACAAGTGACTCAGAGGGAAACCGATTTAACCGAGAGGGGACAGGGAGGGGCTGGGGTTGGGTGCTAGAAGGGTGGGGGCAAGCCTTTGACTGAGTCACTCAAGCAGCAAAACTGTGTTTATAGTTCATAATGGAAGTATAATCAGATTAGTTTGGACGTTAGGGTTTTGGCACACACCCCTGTTCCTGGTAATTGGCATGTGCTGGTAGGGGTAAGCTGTCAGTATTTCTACAGGGCCAAGCCTGCCTTGTATTTTCCTGTTCCCCTGAATGGCTGCCATGCAGTGGCAAGCCTAAAGACATTTGACTGGGTGTCAGCATTCGTAAGTGATTTTTGTTGAGCGTGGAATGAGCAGTGTGTTGCCATAGCAGGCGTGCCACACGGCTGACGAGGAACTGGGTGTTTTTTTATTGATATGCTCGAGTGTCAGGATATTATGTTTTGTGATACTGTATTAATTCTCAAAAACACTGAACCAATTTTTGATTAATGGGGTTTACATGCAAAGATTTGTGATAGACAGTGGTTCATTTTGTGTTGTGTTAAACCCAAATTGCATTTTATTGCAATATATCGCGATATATTGAACTGTCACCCATGATATCATGACATGTATCGTATCGCCTGATTCATGCCAATACACAGCTTTACTGTGGAAGGCAGTCCTATTCTCTGCTGTGAATACCCAGAAAATGGGGCAGATTTGGTCGGGGGAAATCTGAAAGAATTCCTGTTAATACTTTCATTAGGGTGTAAATCAACTAAGATTCCTTCATAATTGCTTCGGTAGTCGGCAGTAATTGAGGTGTCACAAACATAGTCACATCAGTCCCTGCTGACTTTATCAGTCCCATGTAATGGGTATGGTAATTTAATATGATTTCAATAGCTCAGTCTGATAATGTGCCTTATGGAAGTGTTTCACTGATATCATTTTGATCCCTTTGCTGTGTGCCATATGCTATTTAACTGGAGATAGGAGGTCACATTGAAAAAATTGAAAATGGGAGACTAAGACAAAAGAGGAAAACGAAAAAAAGAAGGAAAAGAGAGCATTCTCCGATTAACTACTCGAGAGAGGGCTTGTC
>NC_045152.1:24908818-24913818 GCF_900700415.2 Clupea harengus | reverse complement strand
ACATCTCAAATGGTGGTCATGCTTGTTTGGCCACACACTCTTTCTTCCTCTGCAGTCCTTGCCATTCTTTCAGACGTCATCTCACAGTGAACTGTACCTTTTTCTTCTCCTTGCAGTGAAATACCAAAAGAACCTCTTGTGTATACCTCGTGCCTCAATGAGGTTCTCGGAGGTAAACACCCTGCCGTTCACACTGATGATTTTCGAGATGACTGGATATCCTTGAGTGCTGATTCACAAGCTCACGCAAGAGGCTTCACATCCGTATGTGATTCATTAGCACGGATGGCTGCGATGAAATGGTGATGCTAAATTAGAGGCGGAGAGATATACCACCGAATATTAGACTGAATATTTACTCAAGAGACGGACGGAAGGAGGGGGATAGTTTGAGGGAAATATATATATATATATATATAAAGAACAACAGAAAGAAAGAAATGCAGAAAGACAGAAAGAGAAAGCTAGAATGAACAAACGAACGAGGGAGCGAGTCTCACATGCACGCCCAACGGCTAATTGCGCTCATTAGCAGGCAGCGTTCACACCCTCCGTTATTCTCCGCAATTAAGAACCTGCCGTAGAGATGTTATGAGGCAGAATAACGCGGCGGGTCAAGGAGATAAAAGAGGTCTAATTAATTCTCACTTAAACTAACGATTTCACATTTCAAACGCTGTAAAATGGCCTGATCTTGTCTAGATTTATACCCCCTCGTTGTGTAACCTTCTTTTTTAATTTTGTTTATTTGATTAGGAATATCTGTTTTTGGTAAAGCGATTCCATTTTGGACAGGGAGAGTAGAAGAGTGAGTCGGACAACGAAAAGCCATTGTGGTGTGGCAGCGGCCACCTTTTCCCAGTGATTGCCTGGGTTATTAATTTGCGAGATGAGAGAGGAGCAGTCTCCAGCCGCAGTCGCGGGGCCCTCTCCCTACTGAAGGAGGCCCTATTATGAATGACACTCAGGGCTAATGAATATGAATACATTTGTAAAAATAGGCACGGGGGCCGCCACGTGCGCAGATTGGGAGTGACAGGCACATCAGCGGGACTGAGCCCGACGAAGGAGTCATTGACTGCGGGGACCGCTGGCGCGCACACACACACACACACACACACATGTAGAAAGACACAAACATATAAACACACTAATACATATACAGGGAAGCACATGCATTTATGCACACAGACATACAAATGCTGTTATGCACACACACACAGTCCTGCGTAGTCACATACACATGACTGCATAGGCCTGTTCATTCACACACATATGCACACATATGTGCATGCACTTACACTTGATCACCCAGACTCATACACACACACACACACACACACACACACACACACACACACACACACACACACCCACACACACACACAGAGACACACACACACACACACACACACACACTCAATCAACCACTTACTCACTAATTCACGCATACAATCGCAGGCGCTGAAGTACACACATTCAGTGTATACTCAGTGACAGGGGTGTGACACAAAGGAAAAGATGAATAAAGCACAAAGGGAACGAGGTGACTTAGCCGTTATTGAGGCTGACTTTTAAGAGACAGCAGGCCCATAGTGCAACACTCTGCCTCTCTGTCTCTCTCATTACCGCAGTTCCTGTGACAATTGCAAAGCGACTGATTGCATTATCTCTCCCTCTTTGTCAATCATTCCTAATTACCTGGTTCAAGCATTCATTGTGTGCGCGCACACTCCTCAGAAAACGCCTGAACAGATGAAATAATGGAGGAAAAACGATCCTCTTCATCTCGCAAGTGTGATTGGTGCGCTTGAACTTGCATTCATGTGCCAATTTGCATTTCCCATAGTAACAGTGGCATCCGTCACGGTTACACATTTCAACATGTTTGTTTGTGAGTACAGCAGGTTTTTGCTGTCAGACTCCTTGTCAAACTTCATGTAGCCATTATTCTCCTCCGCAACAGCGGTGCTGTGGTGCTGAAACTTTAAAGATGCGGAAAAGGAAACGAATGCAGCATGGAGTCTCGAGCAGTTCCCCCTGTGGTGAAGAGATATTATGGCTGATACATAGCCGCGATCACGCTAATGTTTGCCAAATGAGAAGGACTCATCTTTTTTTCTCCCATCTCTTGCATTCTAACTCCACTTATCTGAAAATGAACATGCTGGTCAAATCAAAGACACTGGCGCGTGATCAAATTCGTTGCGCTGATTAGCATGGGTCCATTATTTTTGTGAGTGAAAGTGCGTTAGAGATGTTCTGTGTGTTAATAAAATTGAGTACTCTCTGACGCACACATATGTGCACTGTACACAAACCACACACACACCAACACACACAAAAACACACACGTTCAAAGGCAGCCTTCGTCAGAGACAGTTTGCAGGCCTATGTTAATGACTGTCCCCCATGGTAGGAAATGAGGGTGTGTACATTCTGTTGAGAACGGAGAGAAGAGAAATTGCAGGGAAGGAAGAAAAAAAAGAAATGCAAATGAGCTCATCTGGTTCTCTCTGTAGGCGGCGGTTTTAATTGATTAATTGTAGATGTTTATTTGATCGGTTGCGGCTTGGTAATCCAAGATGCTATTTGTCAAGCTGTTCTGCTCTGACACTTGATTGGTATTTCTCTGCCTTCCCCGATCCACTTTCCCTCTTTCTGCTACTCAGCTGTGCTCTGTAGCTGAAGGGCTTGACTTTATGTGTATCTGTGTGTATGGTGAGGTTTAAAGGTGATATGTATGCCTGTGGTTGAGGGAGAAGTTTCTGATGTAAATACATCTGGTTTTAAAAAATGTCAAGGAGAACAACACTGCACAAAATACTATCTCATAAGATGAAATGATTTTCAGGTTTTTTTTTCAGGGTATATGAGTTTTTCCCCATTTGGAATCCACCCTTGTGCGCTTGGGTGATGCTTCTCCAAGTAAAACGGACTGGAAACAAAGATGTTGAAAGCACGGCACATGATGATGTCTTTTCAGAGATGGAGGACAGGGTGTGCTTGAAGTGACAGAGACGTGTTGTTTTCCAGCTCCAGTCTGTGTGTGTGTGTGTCTGTGTCTGTGTCAGTGTCTCATTATGCTCTGAAAGGGATGTGATAGTTTCAGGCCTGTGGAGGACGTGGGAGAAGAAAGTCCCCCTGACAGCAGCGTGATCTGGAGCAGATCCGGCTCACATCCGGGCTGCAGTCGGCTGCAACGCTTCAACATGCACATGAGCATGAGCATTTGTATGTAAGCGGGTCGGCGTCAGGGGTGTGTGTGTGTGTGTGTGTGTGTGGAGGGGGGCATGTGACTGTTTGTGATTGAATGATTTCATTGAAATGTCAAGAGTCATCAAACTCCATTCAGCTCCAATCTGCACCAACACTTTATTCCCGGGCCGCGGCCCGCGGGGCAAACAACAGAGCCACTGACTTTGGCCCAGCTTTTCCCCCTCCTCCTTGACATTGCCATGAAAACCTTTGCCCCCGGGCCCCAGACTACAGATGCGCGGGTTCTCGGCTCTTATCTCTCTCCCCCCCCCCCCCCCCGCTTTTCACTGCTTTTTTCTAGGTTAAGGGTCACTTAATTCTTACGGTATAATGACTAGAGTGAAATAACAGCCGGTTGCAAGTGATCCCCCACCTCCATGTCGTCTCGCCCGGAGTGATTGGGAGTGGAAGGCGAGCGCGGGCGCGTGCCCGTAATGCCCTGTATATATGCACAGATTCATATTACAGTCACAGCCGTGGCGGCGGGCGACGGCGGCGCCGGGGACTGGAAATTGGCGGCTGGAGATGAGGCTGGAAATTGGAAAGTGGTTATCATGTCCGCATGGGGAAACACATTTGAATCTCCTGGGGAGAAGTGAAATGTCCCAGCTCTAGCGGGAGGGTGGCACTCCGAGGGACTTCTTCAATGTCGTCGTATTTGTCTCCTTCTCCTTCTCCTTCTTCTCCTTCTTCTCCTTCTTCTTCTCCTTCTTCTTCTTCTTCTTCTTCTTCTTCTTCTTCTTCTTCTTCTTCATTTGGCCCCAGGGGTGTGTAGGCCAAGGTGAGCTAGAGTCCAGCCAAACAGAGCCTGCCTTCCAAGACCATGTGGGGACGAGGATCAAGGGTGGAGCATGAATAATGTAGACAGTGCTCACTATTGATTTAGCTCAACTTGTAGTGGTGACACTGAAACTCTGAACACAGAGGCATAGGTGGAGTGGTTTTGGGTAACATGCCAGCACAGAGGGAGACTCAACTCCTCTGTAGTCACGTAGACTTACACATCTACTATAATTGTTTACTTCTTGTTCAGGTCTGTTGGCAGTAGGAGTTACAACTCCAAGATCATGGGCTTGGTTCCCAGGGAGCACACATAGGCTTCTAATAAAAAGTATGTATAATGAAAATGGATATCAGTACTGTAAGTTGCTTTGGACAAGAGCGTCTGCTAAATGAATCAATGCAAAATTAATGTAAATGGATCATCGGTAAATTATTTTGGGTGTTTATAACGAGGGGCTAAAAAGCCTCCACCCAATGTGGAAGCAACCCCACACAGAGCCAAGCACAGAAAACATACAAATACAC
This sequence comes from Clupea harengus, assembly GCF_900700415.2. Taxonomy (NCBI): domain Eukaryota; kingdom Metazoa; phylum Chordata; class Actinopteri; order Clupeiformes; family Clupeidae; genus Clupea; species Clupea harengus. Next base: position 24,909,252 of record NC_045152.1, on the reverse strand, counting down.
TTTTAAAAGTCCTTTCCTTCATTTATGGACCTTTTTGCAGGTCTGCCCATCAACTCAGAGCAGCTGTTGGGTTTTGAGACTGCGACGACACGCCTCTCCATTCTGCTCCCCCTATAAATTACAAAAGCTGTAGCCGAACAAAAAACCCTGGCGGTGGCGGTGATGGCGATGGTGCTTTCATTTAACTCACAATGTCTCTCTCCAGCGCTCGGCAGCAGCTATCGGCTTATCGATTGTGATCACAAGCCAGTAATTTGCTTGGACTTGGAGCAACATGATTAAAGATCTTCTCCCCACCATGGAGGCTTTGGGTGATGCTGAGCGTGACATTGAGGAAAACAGAGATTTCTGGATGTTTGTGTGTGTGTGTGTGTGTGTGTGTGTGTTGTTTGTGCTGTTGGCCGTGTGTTTGTGTGTGTGTGTGTGTGTGTGTG
>NC_045152.1:24853818-24903818 GCF_900700415.2 Clupea harengus | reverse complement strand
CGGGGGAAAGAGATGATGAAAATAGTTGAGTAGGCTTACATCAAGAACAGAGCCTTGGCCCCCATATATCATGGCGTGATTGCCAGACTCTCTCTGTCACCTGACCTATGCTGTTTTGCTTCAGGCGACGTGTGTGGAGAAACAGACCCCAGCTCCTCATTCTCAGGTGGCTGTGCATGATCATGTTTACTCTCTCAGAACACAACAAATACCGGCTCGTTGTTGTTTTTGTCTGTCCTGTTTTTTTTTCAAAACCGAAAATACAAACAATGGTCTTAACTGGCAAGTTGATAATAACATGATGATGTCATTGACACCGGCTGTAACAAACAGCGTCCGGTCATTGTGATACGGGATTAGTGTAACTCTAGAAGGAGGCGAGTGGGTGGGTGGTGGAGGTGGATGATGTTGTTGTTGGTGTGGTGTTGTTATGATGCGCGCCAGGGGATTTCGCCGCTGCTCGCCAAGTCATTGTCAACTGCCACGTTATTGTTATCCCCAATGCGTTAATCCTAATCCTCTAGTTTTAGGCACCTCACAACATATGACAACAGCAGTTGTCAGGAGGCAGCTCATCAGCGAGGTCCCCAAGGGGTGAGGGCGCCCTGGAGATTAGCACGCACAGCACACGGAGCGAGACAGAATCAGATCATCCTCATTCCTGCATCCTTCCATCCATCCACCCCGCCCCACCCACTCCCACCCCAGCCTCTCCTAGTCCACACACACACACACACACACACACACACACACACACACACACACACACACACACACACACACACACTCACACCCTCCCTTGGCCCACGATTAGGATCTCTAATCTGCCTGTGACTGGTGACGTGCTGGGCTCACGGGGTACCTCCTGGTCTAACACCCTCTCTGGATTATTCCACCCATCCATCCACCCACCCCCACCTCCTCCCTCATCCCCTTCCATGCCGATGTTAATCCAGGCCTAGCCCAAGCCTGCCTCAGCCCCCTCTGGGTCTCCCTCCCTCTCCTCCCCACTGTCAATGTCAAATCTGTGGAGCACCTCGCCTCACGTCATCTCCAGGCTAAAATGGCCCGCCTCAACCCTCCCTTTTCTCTGCCATCCTGCAGGGTTTATCTTGATCGCACCATCACCAGAAGTTTTTCATTCTCCCTCTCTCTCTCTCTCTCTGTCCAGGGGCATCAGCGTACAGACAAAATCCCAGCCCGTCCGACTTCAGAGCCCTGGCATAAATAATACGTGGTCTCTGTAAATGTCTCCCCTATTAAAACCGAACCAAGTCTTCCGATCTCTGCCAATATGTTTGAAGTCTTTTTGTAACATTTCCCCCAATATGGGATGAAGTTTGAACACGCGGAACAGAGTACACATGGTTGGGGAATTGAGAAGTGCAAATAATTCCCTCATGTTGAAAGGCTGTAATTAACTGGGGGATGTCATCCTTTGTAAAATATAATTGAGTTTCAGGATGGAATGGGTGTCTCTAATCCGAACGACAGAGCACTGTCAATCACAGCGCTCAAACTCAAAACCCGACTGTCATGCTTGTTTATGCATCTCTCCTGACAATATTTCACCAGTGGCAGGCTCAATTCTGCCTCTTAGACCCAAGTTGATTGGGCCCTGTGGATTTTGATGGATGGGCCAGTCTCAGCCCTTTTGTTGTCATGAGGGGTTTAATAGATTTTCATTGCTGTCATTGACTTGCAAGTGTCAGCATCTGCCATCACATTTTCCCTTGAATACTGTCATATTTACCGCAGCTTAAAAAAAAAACACACACATACACACAAACACTCATACTTCACCCAGCCTCCATTCCTGCTGTTTATGTGATGTTTTCCCACTCGTAGATGCTCCCTCCTCAGCGCTATCAACAGGAGATCTATTAGCATCGTGCTTCACCTCAATTCCAAGGGTCAGCAGCAATCACACTTTTACCTGTGCATCCAATCAATAGCCTTGTACTCTTGTGTATGAAGTGCAAATTACCCATCCCCACCCCCTCTTTTGAACATCCACAAACTGCCACTTGGCATCTTAAAGATGTTCCCCTGGAAATGTCAACCGTTTAAGGCACTCAACTACAGCCTGTCACTGGAACGAGATGTGTGGCGACCCTAAAGCACTCCCCTTAAATGAGTCCACTTATAGCACAATTTCCCTCCCTCCTGTCCCCACCGACATCCACCCCATCCTCTTAATCTCTCTCCTCTTTGGTTTAACCCTCTTATAGAGGGTGAAGGTCTGCGTCTGAACAACTCCGTTAAGGGCCGCATGAACAGGAACCGTGTGTTGGAACCAATGTTCACACACACACACACACACACACACACACACACACACACACACACACACACACACACACACACACACACACACACACACACAAACACAAACACACACACACACACACACATACACAAACACACACACACACACATACACCCACACACATACACCCAAATGCACAAAACAGGCTCTGTGTTTGGATGATCATAGTGACCTAATGAGATGTAGGAGGTAGAGAATAACACCATAAAGAGGTTTTTTATCAGCCTCCATTATGTAGTGAGTGCTCATTTACATTATGGACTGATGCTTCATTAATTTAAAATGACAATGTGGGATTCTTCCTAACTGAGTTCATGGCATTACAAGATGTTCTTGGAATTAGGGGTATGATTTGTACGAGTTTTTTTGTCGAGGATTTGTTCATTTTTCTTAGAGTTAGTGACATGTTTTGATATGTACCTACAAGAGAGGTTCCCAGTATTGTTAATTACTGACTGTACATTCAGTACATTCTTTTAAGGACACTGAATATAAGGTGGGATTAAAAAAAAAAAAAACATTTTAAAATAGTCTCACTTCAACGACGACTCAGCTGGACCAGGCCCATGCTCTGGTCTCAGTTTAACTGATACGTTATTCCCAGAGATCTCCCTTCTTTTTACTAGTATTTTTGCTGTGCTCATGACAACGTCAGCCTCGGCACATCCGCACCAGTGGAATGAATTGGTTAAGTTCTCTGCCGCCATGATTTGTGAGCGGAGGTGGTCTCCGTAATGATCCTTGTTTGCACAATGGTATGTGAGTCTCGAGTTATTATTGATCACACCGCCGCACTGAAACGCATGCCTCTCACGGTAGCTTCACAAATGCGGAGCAGAGAGATATAACCTCAGCCGTGACTTGGCCAAATTGAAAGGCTTTAAATTGCGCCGCGAAACCTGAGAAATCGCGCACACAGACACAGCGTCTGTCTCCTGCTCTAATTGAAAATCTTTTCATTACGTGTTAATGGGACCTCACTTACTGGAGAGTCACGGGGGCGCCCATGTGTGTTAACATCTGGAAAGACTGTGCTGGACTGGAGGTGTCATAAAGCTGCCTGTGCGAGCGGTGGAGTCGTGTCGATGGCGTTCACAGCTGTGAAAGCAGCCATGTTGGCCCGGTCTACAGCTGCTCGGGGGTGGGTTTGGTCAGACTTGTTCTGGCGCACAGAAGGCCAAATACACACAACATCAAAAGAAAAAAAGCACTGAGCACAGCACAATTATAGCAAGTGGGAGGTAAGGTTGTTTTTCTTTGAGTCTCATAGAGACCACTTGGCTCCCAAGGGACAGATGTTTCTTCTTTTGCATTTTATTTCCTCTTTCAACAGAAAGCAGAATGGAGGAAGTCTCTATTGTTATTGGAGTGTGTATTGATTGTCTCAACAATCTGATTAGTGCTTTTAAACTGAGGCTTTTAACGAAGGCCCTTGACAATCCAAAGAAAAAGCTGAATTTTCCGAAGAAACTCAAAATAAGTAATGAGTGTAGATGTCGGTGGACATACACCGCTGGATTTTGCTATAACCCATTGTCCTGTTCCCAGAGGCACACACCTACAGGCTGAGGTAGATAGTTATGGAAGATGGCTATAACCCATTGTCCTGTTCCCAGAGGTACACACCTAGAGGCTGAGGTAGATAGTTATGGAAGATGCGGAGCCTGGCTTTAGTTCCGCCACGTTTAACGACTGACCGTGCTGTCGTCTGGCCCCTATTTTTCCATCTCACACTCACCTCTTTATAATTGGCTGTGGAGCAGCGGTGTGATTCACCCATCGCCCCGTGTTTATCAGGCTCTTTGTCCTTGCGCAGTCGTTGTCGTTTTTGTTGCAAAAGTTACTGCAGAGCCAGTGAAGCAAATATGGCAGGCCCTGCACCCTGCACCTTGCGCATGACTTGGTAGGTTAGAAGTTGCCATTAGAGACACTGATGATGTCGGAAGGCAAACCACTTGTGTGTGTCTGTGTGTGTGTGTGTGTGTGTGTGTGTGTGTGTGTGTGTGTGTGTGTGTGTGTGCGGGGCGTGGGGCAAGGAGGCAAGGCAGGTAGAGGGGGAAGAAGGCAACACCAGAGGGAGTCAAGAGGGAACGTCTGCGATCAAAAGAGATATTATGCGTGACAGCAATCACTTTATATTCAGGGAGCAGGCCAGATGGAGCGTAGTCTGCGGTAGACTGACTGTCGGCGGAGCGTACCGTGGAGGCCCGCGGCTCTCTTGAGGGGGGGGGGGGGGGGGGGGGAGGCAAGGGGAGAGAATCGCCGGGCCTGCCACGGAGCCACCAGTGCCCGTTTGAACCACAGGTACCCCGCCTGCTCATGGAGGCTGTCAGGCGCAGTGGCTCGAGCCCTCGACCTGCTGTTGTTGATTTGCCTCCGTTTTTTATCTCACTGTAATCAAATCAGATTGTATTAGACAGGTGCATATGGTCTGCTGTGGCGCCCTTTGTTGTGTGTATGTGTGTGTGTGTGTGTGTGTGTGTATGTGTGTGTGTGTGTGTGTGTGTGTGTGTGTGTGTGTGTGTGTGTGTGTGTGTGTGTGTGTGTGGGGTGGGGGGGTGGGTGTTGTAATCCCTCTAGGACACTGATGGGCAGTGGCTTGTGTCACCCTGAGTGCACCATCCAACCCCCTGCAGACACCACCTCCATCCCACTTCAGCCCGCCTGGATCTTGGATTTTGCGGCAGACCCTGTTAAGTCTGACAGGTTTCACTAAGTCTCGTCTGCTCGCCAGAACAGGAGAGAAAGGTGAAGGGTCAGTTCTAAGTCCCCGCCTTCCCATGGGTCCAGGCTATTATCCTTTGATAGATAAACTTGAACAGAAAGGGTAAAAGCAAGCAGAAAATGGAAAACAATAGCCTGGGGAAAAGGGGAAAGGCCCAAAGGCTCAGAGCATCAGTAGGAAGAAGCCAAAAAGCATCCATGTGTGGATTACATGCAGGATTAGCGTGAGCAGCTCATGATATCCGCCCGCTGTACCTTTATCAGATGAGCGATGCTGAAGAGCAGAGGTAGAGCACGCAGCTACACGATCCTCTTTTCACCCTGGGAGCTGGGTTTGAGCCAGGGAAGAAAGAAAGACAGAAAGAAAGAAAGAAAGAAAGAAAGAAAGAGAAAAGAAGGAATAAGAGAGAGAGAGACTCTTACCCAGAAACAAAACTCTTCTCCTGTCCACCCCTTATTGTTCTGCAAGAATATTTTTTTTGAAAGGAAACATTAGATCAAACAGTAAGGCAAAATAAAAATTCAAATGAGCTCCCTCTCTCCGGCTCTCTTTTTTTTCCATATGGCTAATGAGTCATAAGCAAGCTTAGGAATAATTAACACAAGCACGCTGTGCTGAGGGAGGAGGGACAGCTGCTGGAGAGGAGGGAAAGCTCTTCAGGTGAGGAGCTCGTCTGGGAGAAACGAAGTCACGCCTGCGCCTCCTCCACCTCATCCTCCTCCTCCTCCTCCTCATCACTCCCTCTCAGGGCTTTGACTGCCTGCACACTCCCACCCGACCGAATGGGGGCTGTCTCTGGACGGCGAGTCCACAGAGGGAGAGAAATCACCCCGGCGGAAAAAAAAAAGAAAGACAATGACAGATTGGCATACTCACATATTGGAACAGTGAGAGGAGAGAGAGTGTGTGCTGGTGGATGGCGGTGGAGGAGGAGGGCTTTTGGGAGGGTTGCCAACCAGAGTAAGTAATAGAGCTCCCCCCCGCTGATCCAACTTTTCTTTTCTCCTGTTTTCCATTCAGACGAAATGGAGACAGTAAATAGCCCCGGCTGTCCTCGGAGACTTCATTCTGACCAAGGATATCACAATGGCAGCCCTGATGAGGAGCACATGCAATTACTCTCTCTTAATAAAATCTCACAGTTCCAATTATACCCTGGCACAATGGCCACTGCGCCTCAGTGCTGATTGAGTTCATACTCTCTGGGATTTTTAATAGCACCCAGCTCCCCCCCCCCACTTCTAATCCCCCTACCGCTCAACCATCCGCACACCAGCACCACCACCACCTCCACCTCCACCTCTCCCTTCTCCTCCTTCTTCTGTGTCTGTCACTGTGTTCTATTCATTCTGCACACCGTCTCCTTCTCACCTTGTTCTTTCCCCCCCCCCCCCGGGTTCATTAGCTGCTCTCAAAGGGTGGGTCACGTTGCTGTGGCATCGAGCGGTGGCCATCACTGGCCCTTTCTCCAGCATTAGTGCGGCTCATTGATGGGGAGCGCGCAGCAACATTAAAAGCCTTGAAATGCTCAGTGGACAGTGAAAGGCAAGAAAGGCTGTCGGCCCTTGTGGAGTGGAGAAATATGGGATTGATCTGAATCTGTGAAGTGTTTCCGCCAGGTTCTTCAAAGCGCTATTTGTTCCTGGACAGGGACAGATGCAGGGTCATGAGGGACCAGCAGCTCAGTCCGTGACTAGCGCCTGGCCAATGAACTTGAATTGACTTACACAAAACACATAGGGGTACTGCCTGTTGCATTGAAACATCCAGTGTGCCAATTTTAATATAAGAGGTAGATTTGAGATAACAGTCTACTAAGTCTAGACCAGGCAAAGAAATACATTCATCCAACCCAGTGCATCCAACCCTGATTGATTACAAAAGTGATGTCCCAGTTTGCATACAGAACAGAATTCAACAAATCATTCTCTGGAGAAAGGAGACTTCATTCCTACCCTATGGTAATGCAGTAGTATCTAAAATGTCACCCTGCAGACGCCTACCTGCTCAGAGATGTGATCAATACAACATCACTACGTTTTAGCTCTCAGGTGTCTCTCTCTGATGCGCTCATTAGCATGGATAAGCCTTGTCAGCCTTGGAAATAGATTCTCCTTTTGTGCTTGACTGTGAATTAACAATGCACCCAAGGCTTATCATGGAGTTATGCAAGTCTGTGGTTGTGTTAAAACCGAGGTCTGGAGCTTGGTTGCCTTTGAATAGAAGTATATTCTATAGACTTCATCTGCTTCATCTTGTTGTTGGAGGTCTGATGATCTGAGATTTCTGTTCTGTTAATGCACTCGTTTGTGAGTAGATGTCAGCTCTGAAGATCACGTAGCCTTAGTGTATTACCGTATTAGTGTGTAGTCTCACAATCCATGTCCTGGTTGGAACTTGGTCTGTTGAGGTCCATAAGTAAATGATCTAGCTTATATTATTAGTCCCTGGTCTGTGTGTAGATTCATGTAGCCCCAGGTCTGGTGGTCTTGCATAGGGGTCACCTAGTTGGTGGGATATAGGGGCTGATTCAACTGAGAGGGGACTTTTTATTCGCCTCAGAGGGACAAGATAGTTTTGTGCACAGGGCTAAGAATTGGTGGTCACGGAGTCCGATTTGTTTTTGAGCTGCTGGTGTGAAAGATTGAGCCTCCTTCATCAGCATGCACCCGGTCTCTCTCCGAGTAGACTCTCGATTGCCGCACTCGGAGGCTAGAGCGTCCCGCCATCCTGCTGCTTCACCACCGCCAGGGTGCTGTAATGTGATGTAGGTCAGAGCTCTCCGACTGCAGCCGCCGCTCCCCAACTCTCTCCTTACTGAGCCCTGCCGTCAGCTGATTATGTCAGATTAATTTCATATGGACTTTTTGAAGGAGGACGCTTTGATGTGCTTTGATTCGCCGAGTTTTTTATTTATTTACTCACGGCTCATCTCGTGTGAAGCCCGCTGTGCCAGTGCTGATACCGCCACGATAAGGGGCCGGGCATTAGATCTGTCGGATGCCGCGTTGCATTTCCTCCTGACAAATCTGCCAATTTCTTTTCTCCCTCTCTTTCATTTTTTTTTCCCCCCTTCATCCACATTTCATCCCTTTCTGCTGAAGTGACAGCCATGTAGATGAGAGCTCTCAGGCTGCAGGGAAGAGAGACAGTTCACATTTACAATGGAGTCGCCTGCATGGTGGTCTGACTGAAGCCCATTGCAATTCATTTGGAGAGTGAAATGGAGAGAGAGAGAGGAGGGAAAGAGGGGAGGGAGAGACACAGTCATAGACAGATTGATTATTTGAGGGCTTTATGCAAGCCGGTACCCATCAGTAATCCTTCAGTGACACCCCTCCTCTTGGCGGAGCTCAAAGAGACCCGTGTGCACAAACAGCCCAGGCATACGTTAACACTCTTATTCATGCCACTCTCCTTCCCCGGCACGCTGACTAGGTGGCAGGTTTGGAGCTGGTGCTGAGAGCTCAGGCCTTGTAGTTCAAATGAAATTAAATAAGCACCCTCTGAGGAAAAATGGAGGCGGGACGCTGTGATTACGGTGTCTTCTCCTTCTTCTGTAGAAGGTGAATTTTTTTTGGTGGTTGCAAGCAGTGGGTGAGTTGGAGAGAGCCCTTTGCTGTCGTTGCTGTGGACCTGCTCTTGAGATTCTGTTTTTCTGGTTCTTGAAAAGGAGCTCCATGGGTCTCTGTGCCAGCTGGAGTGGTTCTGCTTTCTCTCTCTCTCTCTCTCTCTCTCTCTCTCTCTCTCTCTCTCTCTCTCTCTCTCTCTCTCTCTGTCAGCATCTCAGTGCAACATAAAAACACCATGTAATCTGACACACTCACTTGGCCAAAGAAAATTCTGCGGGCGAATGATGTTGTTTATTTCTTTCTCCCTCACACATATATACTCCCTCTCTCTCTCTCTCCTCCTTTTCTCTCTTTCCCTCCCTGCTCGTAGAGCCCCTAGCAGCAGAGCAAGCCAGATTGATTGGCTGGGTATTGATCAGAACATGTGCCGGGGCTAAAGGGGAGGGAGAGGGCTCAGCGTGTCCGCAGCCTAATGGAGAGATGGAGAGACACTGGTGCTGGGTTGCCTGCTTTGATCCGTGGAGGATTAAAAGAGGCCCTGCCTGGATGGACTGGCCCTCCCTCTTGCCCTCTCTCTCTTTCCTCTCCCAATTCCCAATTCCTTATTTTTTTTACCTCTATCTCTCACACACTGCGCTCTCTCTCTCTCTTTCTCTCTTTTGTATCTCTCTCTCACTGTGTCGCTCTCTTCCTGTCTTCTGCTGCAGCACATCCATGCCACAGAGTTTGGTCCAGAAGCATCTATGTCACTTCCAACATATGCACCATTTGCTATCCCCTTTGCAGACCCCTCATTCTTTAAAGCAGTGCCTCACACACACAAGGCTAGCTACACTCTCTGACTTGTGTTCTGTCCCACGCTCTTCTCCGTCTTTCTCACGCCTCCACTCGTACACCCCACTAGACGGATGCCAGGATTTCATCTGAGACACACCACATAGACTCCATTCAAAATAGTTGAAGGTTGATCAATAGAAGCAGTGTGATAATGTACTCTCGTGTTCTGTTGAAGTGGACCCTGTTGCTGCGGCTGCTGGACTATCACTGCAAATCACTGAATGATTAAGCCTCAAGTTCTATTTCCCCCTCAGTATCGGAAGTTCAGACGTGGGGGCCGTGCCAAAGTTTTTCATTAATTTCTTGGAGCGATGCTGAAGGAAAAAAAAAAACCTTCTTCCTTCATGTTCGTTTTGAGCCGCTAACGAAAAAAGGCCCAGAATAACACTGCTGTTGTCAGTTCTCTGTGTTGCATGGATTAGTCAGATTGCTCAACTTCAAAAGCTTCTGCAGCGGTGAAAGAGCCATGCAGCACCTCGTACGTGAAATTCATGACAGCTTGCTTCTGTGTTTTGACTTTGTGATAAAGGTTTAGATCAATAACACTCGGATGATATTAACAACACTTTGTGGAGCATTTTTGAATCTGGAACAAGAAAAAAAAACAGCATTGTAATAACATTAAAGTTGCCCTCAAAAAATTGCGCACATTTCTTTTTTAAAGGAAACATTCTTGAGAGAACAGGCATCCTGATAAGTTTTGCTAGCCTTCCAGCAGTCTCATAAAACTTTCACACCGTTAGGAAAGTAGTAGAGTAATAGCAAAAATTTGAAATCCAATCTGGGACCAAGATATCATAGCCCAGGTAGATATCATAGCCCAGCTCGGTATCATAGCGCAGGTAGATATCATAGCCCAGGTATGTATCATAGCGCAGGTAAGGATCATAGGCCAGGTTCTATTGCTTTATGCCTTACGAATGCCTCCCCGCAGTATGGATGATTCAAACGTAATCCATACACTAGATTCAACCTGACTCAGAGCCCAGTATTTTCTGATTCCAAGCATACACAGAGCCTTCTCGAACAAGCCTTTGATCTGATTAACATGCTCCGAAGGAAGAGCTCTCTGAGAGATGTTTTTCACTTCAGAAACGTCAGTGCACATGTACATGAATGCCAGTACAATAGGAGATGCAACACAATACCCCATGGACTGATGCATCATGGTTCTGTGAGATAAAGATGTGTTCTCTCTGAGATAAGAGCCAAAGATTCTTCATTATCCGGTATTGCTCATTCTGTAGATGTAAGACGTATAATACAGCGTTCATAGTGGTCTTGGGAGCTCACAGAGCTCGCAGGGAAAGGTGGAGCCAGGTGAAAATCCCGTCCTTGGCTTTGGGTGTTGGAACGTTTCTATTGCTGCGCTCTCCAGGAGCGAGGGCACACGCGGTGCAACAGTCCCAGCCTCCGCCGAGACCCAGATGTTCACCGTTGATTAACTGCTCCAGTCTGTAGGATGTAAATGCTCTTTTTTTACGGCTCACCGGTTCCACTGGTACTGCCTGGGGTTTGCCGGTGCGTTTGAATGCTCATTTTGGGCAATTCAGGGTGTGCTGAGTCTGACTGAATGGGGTTATGCAAATCCCACTTTCCAATCCAAATTAGGTCCCAGAATTGTGGATCACTCTTTCCAACACCAGGTACTGACTGGATTGTGTCATGACATATTTTGCTCATGTGAGGGGTGAAGGATTGAAAGTTGAAGGATTGTGGTTTGGGAATCCCTGTCATAATTTCATATTAGTATTTCTGAATGTGACTTGATAGGATATCACAGTGGCCTTGATCTGGTGTGGTAGCCTTGCCAAATGTCTCTACCTTTGTGATTTTTTCCACGTCATTTTTTTTCTCTTTAAACCTTTTCCTCTCTCTTGATCTTCCTTCTCTCTTTTTCTCTCCTCTCTTTCTATCCATTTCTCTCCATCCCTCTCTCCCCCTTCCCCTCCCGGTATTACACTTGAGAGGCAAGTTGCTTTTAACTAGCCCGTTATTGGAACCAGTAGCCCTCCTGTCCAACGGTGTTTTTTCCTTAATTGAATCAGGGGAGGCCTCCAGGGAGCCGGGCTGCCTGCGGCGTTAGTCTCCCCTCAGTGTGATCACACGCACTGCAGCACGTCACAGGGGTCAGGAGGGGAGTATTTACACTGAGATTGATGACTGACCTGATACTTCACCTGAGCTGTGTTTTTTTCTTCTACCCCTTCCTTTAAAATAAAAACTCTCACACGGTATCGATTTTGAACCTGAAACATGGCCGCGTTTGAAGCCTTCCATTGTCCTATGGATTAGAATTGATCGGCCGAAGTGTCGTACAGCCTGTAAATATTTGCAAAGCGCATTGATCTCATTAGACGTGCCCCTGTTTTACATGGCCCCCCCACCCCCACCCCACCGCCTTTCGAAGTTCGCCATGGTCAGGACTGAACCAGTCTAATCCAAAGACTGCGTGGCTTAACCTTTAAGCCTTATCAAAACAGTCGTGGAGCTGACCGGTCAAGCTAGTCATTTTGCTATTGGCGTTCTGTGTCTCTTTGCTTGGTAGGTTTCTTTGGAGTGATCTCCATAGCTTTGCATCTTCCCACCTCGTTCAGCATCAGGAGACCCCTCATCCTGTAGCTCTTTTGGATAAACAGACAAGAACAAAATCGATCCTTCTTCGCCTTGGGCGACCAGTGGTCAGTGGTGCTCAGTGGGGGTGCTGACCTTGGAAGACCCCCACCCCCCCCACCGCTTGCTTTCCGCCCCTCAAATGAGTCACCTTCGCTCTCCCCATCCCCTCCCCTCTCTCTGTCTTTCTCTATATGTCTGGCGTGCATGGGTGATGGACGCAGGCGAGAAGGAGTGCTGAATGTTTTACGAGCCACGAGCCCAGAACTCTTAAACCCGTGGCTCTGCAGCAGGTGCAGCCGTGGCTCCGGCAGCAGTGGAGTTCACGAGGGACACCACTCACTGCGGATATTTCAATTAAAGCCCGGAGTTGGAGGCATTGTTAAGAGCACTGGGCAGTACATGCACCAGTGCACCAATGCATCCGCTGCCACCACCCCCACCACCACCCTTCTCTTTCTTCCTTTCTCTGTTGTCTCTGAAACACAAAGGGCTATTTTCAGACAGCCTGTCCGCAAAGGAGTTGGGGGGCGGTGGTGGGTGGATAACAGGAGCGGTGCTAGGCCTGTGCCTTGTGCGCCTAAAAGCACTCATGATTTTTTCATCTATGGCTATAGGGGCTTGTCGTCCACCGGTCGAAGAGAGTGGACCAGAGAACCATGGAGATGGAGGGATGGGGTGGAATATTCTCACACACAGAGGGAGGCAGGGAGGGGAGGCAGGGAGAGTGAGTGGTGCTGGGTGGGAAGGTCAGGTGGAGGGCTGTTAGCTTAACAAGGACAGAAGTGGGGAGCAGGTAAGAATAGTAAGGTGAGGCAGAGGCGAGGGAGCGAGTCAGCAGTGCCGAGGTCAAGGGAAGGAGAGCTGGAGCATTTGGATTTGTTAAAGGCCAGGAAAATGAGAACTGGGGTGGGAAAATAACGGAGCTGTAAGTGTTGAGGAGGAGGAGTGGTGGGAAAGAGAATGAAGGGGAGGACGCCCGCCAGAACTGGCTGTCTAATTCTGTGAAGCAGATCCAATCAGGCGATTCGGTCAGAATCGGAGCGGTTATGATGAAAATTGGAGATGGGGAAATTAGATGCGAAATGAAGAGATATGAGTTGAGATAACAACACGATCCAATTTGACAAGAATCAGTAATTGAAGAAGAGCAGTTTTTAATCGATTGCAAATAGACGTTTGCCTACATAGATTGGGGATAACATTCAACCATTTTTTAAAGGACAAATGGAGAAGTGTGGTAACTTCTAACTTCAGAGGGCGCAAACTAAATTACCCATGGATAATCCACTTTGGCATTCCACATGTTGTCAAGGTTAGAGGCTTGTTTCATGATGCTCCACTGCCCTTCTGATGATGATCCCACTGACCAAGAGACTCTAGCAGACTTTGTTCTGCTTGTCATTAGGGCACTCTTGACATATGACCTACTGTCACTCTTGACATACTTATCGATCTTCCCTTGACAAAACAAGCAAACAGATGCAAACATGTTCTCCCTGCCGCAGACAAAGATGCAGAGCTAGGAATACCCGCTCTCACTCGCTTGGCTAAGGCGTGCCTCTCAAATAGATGAAAGATGTCTTGTATTCATTCAGGAGGAAGAAAAGAAAGGCATGAATAAAATAGAAGATGGAGGTCTTATTAATACATGCTGTTGTAATCCAGTGCATTATCTCTGTGTTAAAGCACATTACTTACCTCGATAGGGCTGTGTTTAAGTGATTCTAATAAAACTCTAAGCGCTTAGGGGCCGATTTAAAATGCAGGGCTCACCACTCTATCTCTCTCCCCCCTCTCTCACTTCATCTCTCTCGCCCATCACTCGGTTCCTAATAGGTTTCATGTAAATATGTTCATTTGTGATTTTTTCCACCAGTTTATCTCTCTGGAAATTGTAGATGCAGATTATCCCGGGATTACGACGTCGGAGGGAAAAGCCACTCCGTCTGTGTGTTGACTTAGAGTTTAGAGGCTGGCTGGATGAAACCGGGAGGTGCTCGCTTATGGAACAGAAAACTGCCTCCTCCATCCTCCACCTCCCACTCCCCATTCGCCTGACTTCCTGTCTGCTTGTCACATTTTGTGGCATTCATTTCCAGAAGTGGAAAGCTAACAGACGTTTATGATGCAAATCACAGGCCATAACTCAGGGTGGTGTGGCAAGCAGCATTAATACCTCAGAACTCCTATGCAGCCAGCCAACGCAACAGTGCCAGGGACATTGGGCCGCAAGCACTTTGATTGTTAGACAAAAATTTCAGCACGTGATTGGGGACCATGTGGGCAGGAGCTTGCAATGGTGAGAGGAAAGAATCAACCAAAATTGCTTGTGCTAAAGCTTTCCTTTACTACTTTGTGCACTTTGTGACAGACAGAAAAAAATACCTTACAAAGAAAATGGGACATTTAAAAAAGTGAATGCAGGAGATCTGCTGTGAGAAGAGGAAGTGAATTTGTTCTATTTTTCAGCAAAATTTATGTAATTTCATACCATAACCTAAGGGATAAACCTGACATTGTGTGAGAAGCAAAAGTGCTGTGGCTGTAATTTCTCTTTTTTTTTCTTTAAGGAGCTCCTGCATATTTATAAGATCATGTCAAAAATAGAGCTAACCTTGATTTTACTTTCACCACCTCAACCCTACATTGTACCTCTGCAGCTGCGGCTTCCAATACTCTTGCATATAAATTGGATTTGTGAGTGCAAGGTTGCCGACTTGACTTAAAGGTAGGATAGGGAGTGCCTCCCCCCCAAGCAAGATCCTCAATTTCAGATCTCCATCTGGGGTGATGTAAAAAAATAAATTAAAAAAAAGAGTACAAACACACTGACATGCACTCACAAACGAAAGGCGTCTACTTATGCCTACATCATGACCACTAGATCCCTACAAAGCCACATGACCCTGAATGGTCTGTGTTGAAGGGAAGGGAAATAATAGAAAATAATACACGATTGTATCAACAGTTGTCCTGCAGTGTTGTAGCCCTCCCTTGTCAAGGCCTGCCCGGTCATACACTGCTCTGCTTTATGACTATTGATTTGCAGATTTGGATGTTGGCAGCAGGCTCATGGTCGATCCAAATGACATGACCTGCAGGGGGAACCGTTTTTTTTTTTTTTTCTACACTAGTAATCTGACCCAAAAATGTGGTTGGAGGTTATATGATGTGAAATGAGTCGGTGTGGATGATTAAGCCCTTGGAGGGAATGACTGGCAGCAGCCAGGGGCAGTGGCGCATCACACTGCAGGGCAGTGGACATGAGGGTGACAGGCGGTGAATGGATCTTTTTCTCGAGCGTCTACAGAAGTGTCACTGATTGATAGTTTATTTGAAGTGTTTTCACCTCGGCCAGCTTTCACCTTACCACATTCAGTGGGTTCACAGGTTTAAACTCAACAGGGAGTAAAAGAGAACTTTTATTACCTTAGCGAATATGCAAAGGCAGGGTGGGCACTAATCTCCTCACAAATTTTGCGCTTTGTGTGCTTTTCATGTCGAATCTGCAATTTTGCTTTATTTTTAGAGCGTTTTCTTTCATCGGCCTGGTTTCCTTGTTTCTATTTTGGTCTGTTTTTGGAGTTGTGGTCAGTCTCGCCCCCGGACTCCACATTCCAGGAAGCTGGTCTGTCTGGCCACAGTGGAGACCATAAAGAGCCCAACCAGGCTCTGGTTCTGCTGACGCTGGAGGTTAATTGCTGCAGCCCCAGCTTGGCACCATCGTGAGCTGCCATTGTGTCTGAGCAAACACAATAATTAGTGTTTCTGAAAGACCCTTTTTTCCCCTCTCTCTCTCTCTCCTTTTGTCTTTGAGTCACAAATCAGCAGCCACTTCTCGGAACATAACATCCAAGTAATTGAGAGAGGGGAGAAGAGATGAGATTTGCTTTCACCAAAAGTTGTGTAAGAAGCAGAGGAACAATGCCATTAGCATAATGTCAGTGTTGGGGATTTGTGTCAGCGTTCTGTAACGCGCTCTCGCACTGCGCCCAAGTGAATTGTTCCTGTCGCTCTCTTAACCAGATCGCTCTCTGCCTTGCTCTCC
This sequence comes from Clupea harengus, assembly GCF_900700415.2. NCBI lineage: Eukaryota > Metazoa > Chordata > Actinopteri > Clupeiformes > Clupeidae > Clupea > Clupea harengus. The sequence goes on along the minus strand of NC_045152.1, from coordinate 24,887,691 downwards.
GACTAAACAAAGGGTTGATGGCAGCCGAGCTTATGAGAACATCGATGCCATCAGATGACATGACACATGAGTTTTTTCAGAGGGGGTTGTTGGGGGGGGTTGAAGTCAGAGGTCACAGATGAAGCGTTTAGGGAGGTGATGTGGCTGCTGTCACAGGGAGGCACTCGAGTGAGTTGTTGGTGGTGATGGGGTGGGGTGTGTGTGTGTGTTTGTGTGTGTGTGTGTGTGTGTGTGTGTGTGTGGTGGTAGGGGGGGGGGGGGTTGGGTGAAGAGGGATAATTGCACCATCAGTCGGTGCACCAGCCAGCCCGTTAAGAAGAATGATGGGAGAAAATGGCGGTCAAAAGGTCTGCCAGAAGTGCGTCTGTGCGACGAAGCAATGTGGCACACTGTAATCCGTCAGCCTTTTGCACTGCTAGGAAACTACTGCCATTGCTTCCTTTGATTGTTTTGTACTCAAAATTATTTTATTTTTCCTAAACTCAACTTCTCACCGTTTAAGTTCTTCCCCCCTCCCAAATCTTGTTTATTTGTGTGGCTGGAAGCATTGAATTAACCACCTCCCAGTTCCTCGCCATTTATCAGTGCACGTTCTACATCTTGAGGCCTCCCTGATGTTGTGCTGGGTCTCTGCCATTTTGCCTTCCCTCTTTTAATGAAATGCCGGAATTGAATCATATCAGGTGAGCTACTGCCTTCAGCCCCACTGGAAAAGCACTCTCTCTCTTTTCTGCACTGAGGATCTGCCGTAAGTGTGAATGATGCTTTTAATGTGAGCCATGTTCCTCTCTCTCCCTGCAGATAAATAAGGCGCTGTGTCCATGCACCGGCGTGACAGCCTTGGCAGGCAGGGCGGCTGTAAATGTAATGAAGGGAGCTCATAACTCTTCTGTCTGTCAGCCGCACACACATGATCATTAGCATTTACCTCCAGTACTGCCACTCACCACCAAAGTGCTTTCACATATTCTCTCGTTCTCTCTCTCTCTCTCTCCATTTCTGTATTACTTGTTCTTCTCTCCTGCTCAGTCTTTCATACCTCTCTTTTGTTACATCTTATATTCCCTCTCTCTCTCCCCAGTCTTTTTTATCATCATCTCCGCTGCTTTTATCATTTCTCTCACTCTCTCTCTCTCTCTCTCTCTCTTTCTCTCTCTCTCTCTCACTGTTTCTTTCGCTCCCACTTCCCAATCTCTCTCTGTCTTTCTCCGATAAGGATCACAATCACCTCCCATTCTACGCACATGTATTACAATGCCATCCGCCCGGTACAATGCTACGCTCAAAACTATTAGCATATGCGCTATCTCTGAGACGCAGGAGCGGCTGAAAGAAGGGGAAGGGGAGGGGCGGTCTGCCGGGGGGAGAGGATGGCTCCAGGATCTGGCACTTTGTTCCGTGCCGCCATGGTGTCAGTATCTCGCTGTCGCAAAAAGACAGCGCCGAACAGCAGAGCGAGGGGACAGATGGGCCTGGCAAGTGCTTCCAATTTTGAAATCATTTCTCACCGCGTTAAGGGTAGGCTGATAAGGCCCCGGCAGCACCGGTGGGCTGTGATACCCGCTGGACGAGGACCCACACGCCTCACACTGCAGAAAGTGATTTGAATTTTTTTTTCTCCAATTGAGTGTGTTAGGTGCGTCCCCCAGAGAGCAGCCTTCTTGGATGTTGCCACATCAAGCGCGCAGGTGTTAGTCATAAGACAACGTCTACCCGTCTGGTGTGTGTGTGTGTGTGTGTGTGTGTGTGTGTGTGTGTGTGTGTGTGAACACGCTCGTGCATGTGTGTGTGTGTTTGTGTGAGGTTGTATGTGTGCGCACGAAATGCAATCCCACCACACCATCAACTAATTAGGATCTAATTATCCAGGCAAGTGTAAACAATCGCAGCAGATGGCAGAATGCGCGGAATTAACTCTAATGACCCGCGGCCCGGTGGAATTCCCATTTCGGCGTCTCTGTTTGTTATTTTTCCTCTATTATTCTTTGCCCTACTTTCTAAATTCAGTTCTTCCCAGCCTCTTCATGCCCCGAGAAAACGCTGCCTGCCTGCATGCCTTCTTCTTCTTCCTGCATCCCTCTTTCTGCTCTCCTTCCTCATCAGTTTGCTCTGTGCCTCTCTTAACTCACCTAACATCAGTCAAAACCCCCAAAAGATTCTGTCTTTCGTTACTTTTTCTCTTTCCCTTGCAGGCCTGTGGATCAAACCACTGATTTGTTCCAAGTGAAAGGAAACTAAAGCTCTCGGGTGAAACGGTTATCAGCTTAGCGCCGACCACTGCATTAAATCCACGGTGTCTAATGGCTAGTTAGGAGGCAGGGATCTCCTGCTTGGCAGCAAGCAAAGAGCCTCCCGATGTGCCTCCTTAGTCCATCTGAAGTGAGCGATGGTCGACATCACAGCATCACAGAGAAGGAAGGGGGGGAGAGGGAGAAGGAAGGGGGGGGAGAGGGAGAAGCAGGGCGCCTGCTGCAAGGTCTCTGAGATCCAGCTGGTCTCTGCGGGCCTCTGTGCAGAAGCGGGCACATAATAGATGTGGAAGGAGTATGTGGGTGCACGGTGTCTCATTAATCGATGGCTGGCTTTTGCGGTTGCTCCTCTGCGTGTTGTGCCAAGTGCTCTGGAGCCTAATTAAGCTCTAGGATATCAGAGACACGTCCCTGGGCACACAAACTCCCCTCTGGTGAGTCAGAGATAGAGAGAGAGAGAGAGAGAGAAAGAGAGAGAGAGAGCTAAAAAGAAGTGCAAAGACAGAGAGAGAGGGAGAGAGCAAGAGAGATTTGGAAGGGATTGGGAATAGATGGGACATTGGGAAAAAAACAAGAGGACAGTGCTGTAAAATGTGAGCAAGCTGGAAGAATGAACAAGTGTAAGGGATGCTGAAGAGGTAAAAGAAGGTTAGGACAGAAAGTGCGTGAAGGAGGGTGTTGTGGCAGCGTTGTCTCAGTGTCGCCTTCAGGAAGGCTGTGCGTAGATAATTCAATCTGCAGGCCATCGAGCGGCACCCCCTGCTCGGTCTTCGCTCCTAATTAAATCTCCATTTGATAGCTCAATGTTGCCACTAATTGTGTTTGAGTTACGTCACTGGCTGCCCACAGCTCTGCGATCAAAGTCCAAATGTTGTGCCACGGCACACCTCAATTAATGCCTGCGGTTACGAATCAATGCAGCCAGGGCGACCCGTTCATCTGTCGTATGTCATTTCATCCGAATACTACCTGTGGAGACTGGGCCCTACCAGTGAAATAGGATGGAAGTGAGACCAATATTCACCCAGGCAATAATCTGACACAAAGGCTGGAGTACCCCCACCCCCCTCGAATAACACTGTTTCCTGACTGATGGCTTTCCTCAGCTTTAATCAGAGGCTCGGTAATCGAACTGCCATGTTGGCTCCAACCAACAATAACGCCGGTTGCAACTGATGCAGAGAGCCCATCTTGAGTGCCTTACCAGGATGATTTAATGGCCATAAATTGTTGGGGCGATTGGTGTAAACCACGGATGGACTAGCCTGTTTGTGTACACTAGGTACATACTCACGTGCGCACACTCTATGCAGATGCTGCCATCCAGGCCATAACGGTAAATGATTGGGAGAAGGAGGCGATAAGGCCTGTTGTTATATCTGGTGTTCGTCTTAATGCCTTGACATTGTTATTCAGCCCCTTGTTGAAATGGGTCTCCTCACCTTGGCTGCCAAGGTGGAGGGCATTCTGCTTGCGAGATGGCTGCGTGGGGGAGTTGATGCAGAAGCAGGATGCTGGTTGTCATGATGACAGTGGCAGTGACAGAGTGACGGATCACACTGACCTTCACAAGCGGGACTGTGAGGCTGACGAGGAGAAGCGAGGGCTTGGCGCTTGCCCCGACGTTCCAGTCTGTAACACTCACCTGGAGCCCCGCGCTGGAGAGCTGGAGACAAGAGCAAGTGTCCGCAGTCTCACTTTACACCAGCCAAGGGCGTGAGCACACACACACACTCACTCCCTTCTGTTCACACACTCACACACCCACGCTCACACACACACACACACACACACACACACACACACACACACACACACACACACACACACACACACACACCGGTGAGTACTGTAAAGGCACTGTGCAAGGTGAGCGAAGAAAACCCTCTGTTCGACATTTCTGCCGCCCGCATAGAAAGAGCCCATTGAAACAGCCTTGAATGTTCTACCGCTGAATGTCAGCAAGAGTGACATGAATAAGATAGCAGATGTCACAATGAAGCAGCGAAAGTGTGCAGAGAGAGAGAGAGAGAGACAGAGGGAGGGAGGGAGGAAGGGAAGGAGGGAGGGAAGGAGGGCGGGCGGGTGGCAGGCGTTCATTCGTTCGCAGTGAGCCGATGGCAAACCTTTCTCGGGGCTTCTTCCCACGGCACGGCTGCGACGCCCCACGCGATGCGATGGGGTCACACACACACTGTCTCAGCGGCACAGGTTCCACAGAATGAACCTGCTGCTTCCTGAAATAAAAAGGAAAGGTGACGAATATAACAAGTGCTGAATGCAGCCCTCTCGCCAACCCCCCCCCCCCCCCCCCCAACCCAACCCAACCCCCCCTCTCTGTGTGATTGCATGCCAGCATGGTGCAGCGGCAACACAATGGGGCATGTTTTATGGATCCTGGCTTGTGCCTGTGGCCTTTGTCTGGCGGCCATTAAAATTCAGGCTGCACGGCGGGGAGCCTGCGTGGAGCATTGCCACCCATTCGGCTTCAGCTGTCAGGTTGAAATAAGGTGTTTTTATCACTGCCCAGGAACCTGGCTGGCTCTAAAAGCGGAATGGGGAGGACAGAGGGCGCGATGGAGGGAGGGATGGAGGGAGGGCATGATGGTAAGATTTCCACCGAGAGGGACATTAAACGCCTCCTGCCGCTGGCCATCGCTCCGCCGCTCCACCTCTCCTCTGCGGAGTGCCTGTGGTCCAGGAACATCCTCCTCCCTTTCCTCTTCCTCCTCCTCCTCCTCCTCCATCACCCCGTCCTCTCCCCCTCCTCCTCCCCACCCCCAGGCTCTCCATCTGGCCCCTGTTCCCCCTGCACTGCCAAAACTCACCACCTCCCTCCACACACCCCCCCCCCCCCCCCTCTCTGTTCTCCCCTCTTCTCTCATTCTACCACAGTTCAATACCACCTAATGCGGATTGGCATCCAAACCAAATCCTGCACTGCTGTTGAAAAAGATGTCCTCATCCTAGTGTTTTGTCAACTCACTTTCGACCGAGAAGAGAAGCGAGGCGAGGAGAGGTGTATTTTTTTTTTTGAATGTGCTGGTTGTTTTTTTCTGTTTTCTTACTGTGTCTCTCTGTGTTGCTCTGAGTGGCGGCTGCAGTGACGGCAGGGAGACGTGGTGGACTTGAGGCTCATTAAGGGTGAATTGCAGATGATGACCTGAGTGGAACTCTGTCTCTGTCCCCGCCACCTGCACTGCCTCTGTCTGCCCTCAATGTTACGAGGTGCTGAGACGTTTAACCTCAATAACCTGCCGCGGAGATCAAAAAGCTGAGAACGGCACTACCACACACACGCACAGACACACACACACACACACACACACACACACACACATAGGCATTCAGGTGTGCACACATACACACTCATGCAAAAGGAAAAGGCAGGCAATGTGATTCTGGTACAGTGATACATTCGTATGCACACACACGCCTGCATATTCAAACACTTGCAGACCAAAGGTATCCTATCAAGCGCTCATGAACATCTTTATGTACCTGCAATTATACTGCACACACACACACACATGTTAGAGGAATGATTCTGGATTACATATGTCAATAGAAATGTAAATTATTTGATTCACCTGACCAAGTACATATGAATACCCCTCTCCCGGCGCAAACAACTATACGGTCATATGGTCGGAATGGACCATGATTGATATGTAATACCAGCCCTGGTGTGTTGAGAGCCTAACCTCTAATTTCCTTTGCCACGCTGATCAACGCTCCACACCTGAGCTCCATCATCGCCGACAAGCGGGACAATAAACCTCCCTGGCAACGAGTAACTTTAGTACATTCAGTCCTATTTCGATCTCAAAGCAATTTCCCTTTGAGCTGCACGAGCAACACCCACCTCCCCTCCCTTCCACCCCCCCAACCCCCCACGCCACCCCACACCAGCCCAGCACCGCCACCAAAATGCCACTGCCATTTGCATTCATTTTAATGGCAGCAGCAGCGGTGGCGGCGGCGATACTCGCTCCTCGCTGGGGCGACAGCCCCCCTCATATCCTCTAGTCCCTCTCATGGCGTTCCCGAGTCCTGCTGCTCGCCCCCAGCCAATCGATGTGGGAGTCAGCTTTTGCATCTGGAGGTCCCTAATGGGGCCCGCGTTTATAGTGCTGCATCGCTAAGTGGATGTTGCCCCTCCACCAGCTAGAGGGAATGGCAATGCATTTACCGGGGGGGATGAAATTACCGGGGTGTTTGCAGGAGAGCACTGAAGCTGAGGAGCTTTGTGTGTGTGTGTGTGCGTATATGTGTGTGTGTGTGTGTAGGTGTGTGTCTGTGGAATAGGAGAGGAGGATAGAGATTGGTAAATGCTTTATTTCGGCCCACATGGGTGATTGTTTTTTTTTTTTTTTTTTAGAGCAGTTACCCAGTAGCGGTAATGGTGGAGGGTGTCAGAGGGGGTCGTCGAGGGCTTTGATTAGCCTGATAATAGTCCACGGGTATCACATCTCACTGTCCTTTTCTGATGAGTGTCTCTGTGTATGAGCGTGCGTGTGTGACTGTGTGTGTGAGAGAGGTAGAGAGTGTTTGGTTGTTTATCTATTTTGTTCTTTTTCTGTTCCCTAGAAACCTTGTCTGCCTACCGCTGTTTGCCTGTGTGTGTGTGTGTGTGTGTGTGTGTGTGTGTGTGTGTGTGTGTGTGTGTGTGTGTGTGTGTGTGTGTGTGTGTGTGTGTGTGTGTGTGTGTGTGTGCTAACAGTGCACATGAGCGTGGGCAAATCCCGGTTTTAGTTCACGCTTTACCTTCCAGCTTGGATACATGACTGCATTAACTTCATTTTGTACTCCTCAACCATCCTGAGTTTCTTTCTTTCTCTCTCTCTCTCTTTCTCTCTCCCTCTCATTTTCCCTCTCTCGCCTCCCACTCCTTGCTGCTTGCTGGCTCCCTCCGGTGTCAGGGTGAGGTGAGCTGGTGGTGGTGGGGGGGGGGGGGGTGTTGGAAGAGGTGGCACTGGTGCTGCTGCAGGTGCAGGTAATGGTGGTGTTGGTGTTGATGGGAGCCTGACTAATGCAGTCATTGGGCTGATCTACGAAGCACCACACAGCAGACTTATGGTAAAGGAGGGATGACAGTGGGGAAAACCAGCCCATTTTCTTTCTTTTTGCCCACCATCACCACGTGGCTCCGGGGGCCTGGGACTGAGCCGCCATCCTCCGCCTCTATTAATACTGCCTTTAATTAGCCCGTCCGCGCTAATGCTGCTACGATCGGCACACTGTCACCCTCCGGGGGCCTGGCCGAGACAGACGGCGGGAGGGGATCGATACGTCTGATCATTTCTTTCTCGTCGGGAGAAAATGAAAGCACTTTGTCTCGCACGGGCGCTGACAGGGAGTTCCGCGCTTAGTGGGCCATGAACCTCAGTGGTGTTTTAGTTTAGTAGTACGATGTGGATGGGAGTGGTTGTGCGCGGCTATGCTACATAATCTGGCTCCCCGTATTAGAAACAGTAAAGATAAATGAACGGCGGTGCAGGGCATAGCTCATTCTGTCAGCTGCTCTGGGCTGTGGGGCTACCAAACAAATACTCCTTAAGGGCTTCGCTGCCGCGCCGTGCTCTTCCCCCCCTGCAGCTCTCAGGGCTGCTACCTAGAGGAGCCCTCTTGCAGCCCTACCTCTCAACGCTCTCGGCTCTTTGATTGTGCGCCTGACATTCAAATCAGTTTGGAGGATTGTTTTTTCAGCCATCTGCTAAACCTTGCTTCCTTTTTCCGCTGTGGTTCATTGATCTGGCATTGGTCGTACCTGTCTAACCCCTGACTCTCTTTTCCCTCTTTCTCTCTTTCTCTCTGTCCCTCTCTCTCTTATCTCTTTCACTCCCCATTCCTTCTCTCTTCCTTTTCTTTCCAATTCCCCTCCTCTCCCCCACCTCCACTCTAATCTCCTCCCTCCTTCCTCCCTCTTCTCTCCTCTCCGTGGGCCTAGATGATGTTCCTCCCTACTTCAAGATGGAGCCCATTCCGACTCAGGTCCACCTGGAAGGGAACCGCCTGGTGCTCACCTGCATGGCCGAGGGAAGCTGGCCTCTCGAGTTCAAGTGGATCTACAACGGAACCGAGCTGACGCGCTTCTCGCTTGAGTACAGGTAAGAGAGAGGACGACGGAACAGAATGAAAGAACAGAAAGGAGCTACAAACAAATTGCCTCTCTGGTCCTCCGTCTCAATTGTGGGTGTATAACCAGCTTAGTAAATAGGAACACTAATCACAGTTTAAATTGAACAAATTCCTCATTTGCCCCGCGTTTAATTCAAATTCAATCTCATCTTTATTTATATATTCAGCGAGGATCTGGCGTGGTAACCCCCTTGAGATGCAATGTCTCCCTTTTCAATATGAGCATGAAATGACTTGCGCAGCCACTCCGAGCACATATTAGCAGATATCATTTTCTGTTCGTTCGGAATGCACAAATACAGCAGCATTCATTTCACCAGGAGTCCCCTTCCCTTGTTTAGCAGCCACAGGGCTTTGCTTTCCTCACCACCACCCAATACCCCCCCACACACCCACACACACTTACAAACACACACTCCCCACACACACACACTCACACACACTCACACACACACACCCACACACACTCACACACACACTCACACACACACCCACACACACACACACACATTCACACACCCACCCACACACACACACACTCACACTCACACCCCATGAAGAACAGGAATGGCAGAATGGCGCCAGGAGGCACAAGACCCCCTCACAAAAGCCACGCATGTGGCAGAAAAAAAAACCCCATCGCATTCGACATTAGCACGGCTCCTCCAATATTTATGCCAGGCGCCGCTAAGTGAATTGTTCCCGACTGCAGCACTGCAGTGGGCGCTCCTGCCTTGCATTCGGCTGCTGCTGTCAATAATACAATACTTCACTCTCTTGTTATTGTTTTAGTTCTTTTGCTGACCAAGAAGGTCAAAATTTCACACCGAGATGAACAGGGTTTTAATGGATTGTGCAGCGCAAAGACCTTTTGTATACCGCCTCCAGCTTTAAGGCCGCTGGTCCTCTGTGGATGCTGCTCTGTTCTAGTCGTGTTGGCGGCGGCGGCGGCGGCGGCGGCGATGAGGAGAAAGCTCTCAGCCTCCTCTTCCTGTCTGCAGAAACAGTGTGAATAGGTTCCAAACCACACAATTAGATCCCTGTTAGCCATCATTATCAGCCCACATCTCCCCTCCTTAGCCAGTCATCAGCACTCTGAGCCGACAGCGCTCTCTGTGTGTGTGTGTGTGTGTGTGTGTGTGTGTGTGTGTGTGTGTGTGTGTGTGTGTGTGTGTGTGTGTGTGTGTGTGTGTGTGTGTGTGTGGAAGAGCGGGGTTGTGAGGATCACTGTTCTGCTTGTTATTCCCCACCATTCCTGATCAAAGGAGAGAACTTGAATCCACTTAACCAAGGCGTCACCGTTCTGCAAATAGTCGTGCAAGAACTCAACAGGGCAGATAAGAAGCCTTCTGCGGATGCCACTGTCTCATTCAACAAACCCCCTTTTCTATTTATAGCTCTCTCTCTCACACACACACACACACACACACACACACACACACACACACACACACCCTAAAGAACTGAGGCATTCTAATACTTCATCCCTGGCCCTTGTTAGGATGTCTTAATGTACAGTTCCTTATGTGTGGTCTCAGCTTCTCTGATTCCTGTCAATAGGAATGGTACAGATTAGATTGCACATGTTGCAGATTTTTCCCCTCCACTTAGTGCTTGTTTTGTTCTGTTGCTGTTGTTTTTTTTGGCAGAGTTAAATTGTGTAGATGGCCTTTTTTCTCTACCCTGTGTTGTCATCATAACATCAAGCCAGGCTGAAACACTTTTCCATTATTAATGAAGCTACTTTGACAGGTTAGGGTGCTGAGAGTGGTAGAGCGTGCCAAACTTAACACCATCTCACACACACACACACACACACACACACACACACACACACACACACACTCACACACTCACACACTCACACTCACACCAAATGTGTTTCTTTCGCCTACATGGCATGCACACTATTATGAAATATTCCTGAACATCCTTCTGACTGCAGTGTGTGTGGCTTTCCCCCCCTAATTGCCAGATAGGGCTCTTTTGTTCATTTTTCCTCATGTCTGGAATGATGTGGAATCCTAACGGTTGTGTTTGTCAGGTATGTGATCCCGGCGCTGGACCGTGCCCATGCGGGGTTCTACCGGTGCATCGTGAGGAACCGGGTGGGCGCCCTGATGCAGCGGAGTACTCAGGTGCAAGTGGCCTGTAAGTGCGCGTTCCCCCCCGAGCCGTGGACAGCTGTCTGAAGTGGTTTTTAAAGGCACTGCATGTACCCGCCGAGTCGCTGCAGGAGCTGTGCAGACTGTTAAAATGTGCTCTCTCTCTCTCTCTCCCTCTCTCTCTCTCTCTCTCTCTCTCCCTCTCTCCCATTTCCCTCACTCACTCCTCTTCCAAATCATTCTGTCCATCTCCCTGCTCTCTCCTTTGGTCCATCTCACTCATTCGTTCTCCCGTTTTCCACTTTCTACGTATGCCTTTCTTTCTTCTCTATCTATCTATCTCCTAATCTATTCCTTCTCTGTGTGTGCACCCTCACACCAATTGGTCCACCTTTCTATCTCCCTCTTTCATTCTCTCCATCACATCACATCCCTTCCTCTTTCTCTCCCTCCTTCCGTCTCTCCCTCAGATATGGGCGGTTTTGTGGAGGGCGAGCGCACCCAGGCCGTGTCCCAGGGAGAGGCAGCGGTCATCCTGACCCCACGCATCCTCAGCTACCCCCGGCCCCAGATCACATGGTTCAGGGACGGACGCAAGATCCCCCCCAGCAGCCGCATGTAAAGCGCCCCCCTCATATCTGCCTGTGTGCTCTCACAAGCTGTCATTTATGTGTGTGTGTGTGTGTGTGTGTGAGTGTGTGAGTGTGTATGTGTGTGTGTGTGTGTGTTTGTTTGTGCACGTGTTTGTATGTGTGCATGTGTTCATGAGTATGTGAGTGTCTGTGTGCTTTGTGGGGTAGTAATCGCGTGCATGCATATGTGTGCGTGTGTGTGTGTGTGTGTGTGTGTGTGTGACAAGGTAGGGAGGAGGTAGAGATACATGTTTTATGTGTGTCATTTGGTGGCGTCGATCAAAGATGCATGTCCTCACGTGTATTTGACATGAAGGGAGTGCTGTGCCTATAGATTTGGCAGCGCCTGCCTGCCACCGCTGTGCTCTGCTCCCTGCTAGACGTGAGTTTGGTCATGAAGGCCCCTTCTGTAAATGACTGGAGCCGTGATGGAGGCTGGTATAATAAGAGCCTGTGCGAGCGGCGCGGCTGCCTTTAGGAGAGAGCGCTGATTGAGGAGGAGGGAGGAGGACGTGAGCAACAGGGGAGCCAATTACACCAAATGGACAAAAGCCCTGTATTGATGACCTCGGGACTGACAGCAGTGGGCTGATTTCTGTAACTGTGCTTGCAGCGTTTATGTGTTAGTTAGCCAGTTAGTGTGTGTGTGTGTGTGTGTGTGTGTGTGTGTATAGGGGGGTAGGTAAGTGTTGGTGGGTGGATGGTGTGTGTGTGTATATTTATGTGTGGTGGGGGGTGCATCAATACGTGTGTTGGTGCTTAAACCAGAAATGTGTGTGTGTTTGTGTATGTGTGTGTGTGTGTGTGTGTGTGTGTGTGTGTGTGTGTGTGTGTGTATATGTGTATCTAGTCTGGGTCAGGGAGGTCTTTGGCAATCACCTGAGATTAATTTACCTGACTCGACAGCGCGAGGCTGAGCGAGAACAGCGCTGTGTTTGATGATCTATAATTTATGGAGCTCGTCCGGCATGTCGTATCTGACGTGAGGGCTTCAGACATTTACGGGGGGGATTGTATTCCCCAGCCCCTCCGAGGCGAAACCAGACGAGTGCACTTCTCTTTTTTCTGAAGCTCTCCACATAAAATCCCCCAAAAGCGAAGCGAGTGAGGAAGGAAAGGGAATGGGGGGGGGGGGCACAGGTTATATAAAAAAAACGTCAGAGGCACTTTTCAGAGAGGCTGAAGCCCCGCCCTCCCCGCTGTCACGTCATTCACTTTGAGCAGCGGCTCCTCCCTGCCAAGGTGTGGCGTCCTATCATGCCAAAGCGCGTTGCCACGGCAGCACCTGCCTCTTTATGAATCTGAGAGACTCTGACAGAGGGAGAATTTGTTTGCTTTGTTTTTTTTTTTTTTTTTTTCCCTTCTCCTGCACATTGATATTCCGCGGGGCGTCGCGCCGACTTTCGTGAGAGCCCTCAGTATAATTGTTCGGGAGTCTGTTTAATCTGTGCTTATCGGGCCTGTGCTGACAGATACACAGGCCCTAATCTGCCGGCGCGGGGAGTGTCGGCTCTCATTTACCGGCACGCGCTCACGGCCGGGGCCCTGCGGAGCCGCCCCGTGGAATCCCAAAGTGGTTTTGTCCTCGTGGGCTCCTCCACGCGAGAGAAAAAAAAAATAAGGCAAGAAAGAAAATCACATTGATGCAACGAAGTGCTGGCATGGCTCTGCAGAGTGCTGTGATCTTAACCAGCTGGGCTTCAGATACCAGAGGCGTGCTGAAGAGCCTGTGTGTGTGGACCTGCCATGTGTTGGGTAATTGAATTCCAATGTGATGGAGTGTTGGAGTGTGCGCGCATACGTTGTGTTACCATATGTTCATGTGAAGAGTGGAGTGTGTGTGTGTGTGTGTGTGTGTAGTGTATATGAAGCATGAGTTGAGGTATATGTGTTTGTTACAGGCAGATGTGTTTATCTGTTGCATGCTATGTCTGCGCTAGATGGCCAATATGTGTCCTTCTCTCCTCTCCTCTCCTCTCCTCACACAGAGCCATCAGCTTGGACAACACCCTCATCATTCTGTCCACGGTCGCCCCCGACGCCGGCCGCTATTACGCACAGGCCGTCAACGACAAGAATGGGGAGAACAAGACGAGCCTACCGGTTACCCTGACTGTGGAGAGTGAGTACAGTCTCAAATACACACACACACACACGTACACACACAAAAACCGAATCATATAATTTAAAACAGCATGGTGGAGAAAGCATGCTGTTCAGCAGAAGCACAGAGGTTCATCCGGTTCAGGGAGTGAAAGAAGAAGAACTGAGTGTGTGTGTGTGTGTGTGTGTGTGTGTGTGTGTGTGTGTGTGTGTGTGTGTGTGTGTGTGTGTGTGTGTGTGCGTGTGTGTGTGTGTGTGTGTGTGTGTGCGTGTGTGTGTGTGTGTGTGTGTGTGTGTGTGTGTGTGTGTGTGAGAGAGAGAGATAGTGTGTGTTTGTGTGCATTCTCTGACAGTGTTTTAGTCAAACCCAGAACTCCTAAACTGGACATCCAACAGGTGGGCAGGCTCTGCTGAAACAATAACATAAATCGTTTTGGCTCCCTCTGGTGGTGTAATTCCAGTTCCTGTTCTCCATCCTCTTTTCTTCACGGCTCCTCCTTCAACCACCCCCGTGCACCCCCACATACACACTCAGACACACACACACACACACACACACACACACACACACACACACACACACACACACACACACACACCTCTTCCCTTTCTCTCACGCGTTCTCTGAGGCAGTGATGCACTATGTTTGCTCAGAATCAATACCCTGCGTTGGGCCTCGCCATTGTTTTGCGATGGGCCTGCATCCTCTGTCCGCGACTGCCCGTGATGAGCTCTCTCTCTCTCTCTCTCTCTCTCACCCCCATCCACACCTCTGCTCTGCCCCCCCCTCCCCCCCCCCCCAGCAGCCCTCTGACAAGGTGATTAAGCCGTGTTGTAAAACGAGCTTGCCATTTAATAGCCCACCACAAAAGCAGATTTATGGAGAGACGCTCACACCAGGGGAGTCATGCTCTCGCTCCCTAAGCCCCGTCTCACACCACAGAAAACAGCAGCCGGGGCGAGACCAGACAGGAGGCGAGGCGCAGGAGAGACCAGGGGGGGGGGGGGTGGGGGAGTTTGGAAAAGAGCGCGCTGATTGAGAGTAGAGAATCAATGGCTGGCTCTGGGCTGTGTTTTGAATTAGCGAGTGAGTATGATGAGTTTAATCAGCCAACCCCGTCACACCCCCACCCATCCAGTCTGGCCTCCACCATGGAGCGTGATGGAGCCTTTGTTGAGGCTGAGAATGGAGACCGACACAGGTGCTGCTGTGCTCAGCAGTCTAATGGTGTTAATTAGAGTCATACAGGTTTGACAGAGGCTGTGAGGGACACAATGTAAAAATAGTTTGTTGTCTGCCTGAATTACATGACCGTTGCTGATTCCATGTTTGACTAGGTGTTGGGTTCATCAGCATCGTCATCATGTATTGAAAAGCTACATGTTCCACCCCTCCATTAGAGACCTTGACTTGGTCTTTACATCTCTATCTCTCTTTCTTTTCTCTTTCTTTCTCTTTCTCTCCCTTTCTCTCCGCAGACATAGGCGGTCCTGCGGACCCCATTGCTCCCTCCATCATTGTCCCCCCGAAGAACACGAGTGTGGTGGTGGGAGCGTTTGAAGTCACCCTGGAGTGTGTGGCCAATGCCAGGTGAGCCCAGTCACATGACGGTGAGCTGCTTTAAGGGTTAGCTCTGCCATCCACCATTAGTCTCTCGTGTGGGCGGTCTGGTGTCTGAATGGAGAATGGAATGGATCTATTGCCATAGCCTGTAGTTTGGATGGTAAAGCTAAGACGGTAAATGAAAACACTCATACACACACACACACACACACACACACACACACACACACACACACACACACACACACATATATGTGTACATAATTGTACAGTACTCTAACTTGCATAAACACACACATGCACACAGGTATGAACAGAAGTATTTACAGTTGAATTTTCACAGCATTAAAAATGCATTGGCTTGGGTCTGCGCTGCCATCACCCTCTCTGATGACTTCTCTAATGAGTTCTTTCTCATTCTCTCTCATCCTCTTGTCCCCTGGAATATTCCTCTCTTCTCTCATCTACCTGTCATATCTCTCTCTCTCTCTCTCTCTCTCTCTCTCTCTCCTCGTGTCCCTTCAGGCCACTGGTGAAGCTGGCCATCACATGGCGTAAGAACGGTCAGGTGTTCACCCGTGGCATCCGGGACTTCGGCCGGCGGGTGAGCATCAGCGGGCCTCTCGTGAGTGACAGCGGGTACTACGAGTGCGAGGCCTCCCTGCGCAGCAGTCGAGCGCCCATCGTCAAAGCTGGGGCTTACCTGCACGTGCTGGGTATGTAGTCGTCATTCCACTGCCCGATTCAAAATAAATAATGTTCTCATAATACTCGCTGCCACACACCAGTGACTCCCCACTGACCCAGCACAGGGCATCGCTGTGGTACATTTATCAGACCAGCCACCAGCCTCATGGAACTTTATAGTCATTAACTCTAGGTGGTCATGCATCCATATGTCTGTCTATTTTCTGGTTGACCTTTTCCAAACGTATTGAACTAGGCCCATATATGACCTAAGGCTCTTGAGAGACTGTTGTATATACAACCAGAACAAATGACTCACAGTTTCTCAGTCCTAGTTCCCAGAAATGTGGAATGTCATTGTGTCGCTGTGAGAAGGGTTCAAATTGAAAACATGAACATGAAGTATCTTTTTCGTGTTCGTTTGCAGCTTTGTAGTTCATGCAGTGCACACTATCCACACATGTTTGGCAAACAGCACAGCGCTATGCTAATTAATACCATCACCTCAAACTCCCACTGAGTCCCTCTCACCTTGACCTCGTTGGTCAAGGTCACCAACACCACATGCCTCCATCTCACTCTCTTGTCTCTTGTCTCACTCCCTTCTAATCATCTGCTCCCCTATAATGCAGGCTGGCACCAAACACAAACACTTTATTATCACTTCATTCACGAAGCTTCCGAAAAATAGATTTGGTGTCTCAACAACACTTGAGGTGAGGTGGCGAGTATGGTGTAGGCTAGTGTTGTTTTGACTGGGGCGAAGTGGAGTTGATGCTCACAGTTCCTTACTGAGTGGCTTACGTGTCCCACTGCACAAGTGCTCTCATAGAGATGGGTAATCAATGCAGGGAGCTACTCATGAAAGTCCAGACTAGTTCAGCTTCTCTTCCTCTCTCTCTCTCCCCCCTCTCCCCCCTCTCTCACCCCCCCCCTCTCCCACTCTCCCCCTCTCTCTCCCTCCCACTCTCTCCATCTCTCTCTCTCTCCCTCTCATTTTCCCTATTTCTCTCTCTCTCTCTCTCTCTCTCTCTCTCTCTCTGTCTCTCTCGCTCTATTTATCTTTGTGTCTCTTTCTGCAGAGCACCCAATGTTTGTGAAAGAGCCTGAGAGACACATCAGTGCAGAGATGGAGAAGGTGGTGGACATTCCCTGCCAGGCCAGAGTGAGTGTGTGTGTGTGTGTGTGTGTGTGTGTGTGTGTGTGTGTGTGAGTGATAGTGTGTGAGGGTGTGTGATAGTGTGTGTGTACTCACTTGTTTGTGAAAAATTGGGTGTTTGTGGCTGAATGCATGCAGTTGCACACTGTGTTTGTGTGTGTGTGTTTCTGCTGGCTTGCGTGCTTTTAAGACAGCCTCTCTCTTCTCCTCCACCCAGGAACCCCTCAGGCTGATATCGTGTGGTATAAGGACGCCGCACTCATAAGTCCAGTGAAGACCCCCCGCTACAGGGTCCTGGTGGGTGGCAGCCTGCAGATCAACGGCCTGTTGCCGGACGACACGGGAATGTTCCAGTGCTTCGCCCGCAACCGGGCCGGCGAGATCCAGACCAACACCTACCTGGCCGTCACCAGTAAGACAGCGCTCCACCTCCAGTCTAATAACCCAGAGGGAAACTCGCATGCAAGTCTGTCTTCACTCCACCCGCCACCCGCCACCACCACCACCACCTCCACCTCCACCTCCACCAGCCCCCTCCATGCCCCGACCCCTCCAGTGTTTCCCCCGCTATCTGTCTCCTTGTCAGATCCATCATCTCACAAGCCAACAAATTACCGCATGTTTTTGGAGGAGTCGCTGAAAGAGATTGATAGACAAGCAGAATACGGCGCATTGACAAAAGGATACAGAATGAGTGAGTGAGAGCAAGAGAGAGAGAGAGGCGGGAGCAGAAATAGATAGACAAGAGAGAACGCAGCCAGGCTGTCTGGATCTTGTGTTTTTGTTTTGTTTTTTTATTTTATTTCGTATTCTTTTTCATCTGTCAGAATAAAAGATGACAGGGGTGAAGAATAAAGAGAAGAGATAGGTGGAGCAACTTTCATATTCAAAACTGGTATCTGTGGCCAGCTGTGTGACGGGTTATCTGTTCTGAGATCAGCGGCGCGCGCGCTCACTCACTCTGTTCTCCGCAGGTATCGCTCCTAACATCACGGTGGGGCCCGCAGACAGCGCCGTGATTGACGGCATGTCCATCATCCTGCACTGCGAGACCGCCGGTGCCCCGCGGCCCGCCATCACTTGGCAGAGAGGTGAGTGGCCAATCACGTTGCAATCTCCTGTCGCTCTCCCAGAGCCAATGGCGTTGTGCGTATACAACACTCCACAGCTAATCATGCTTCACCTCCGCAGACATGTCAGCAGCTGATCACATACCCAGAGTTAACACACACACACACACACACACACACACACACACACACACACAGACAGACACACACACACACTCTGCTGTCTGTCTGTCAATACTGAAGTCTATTTCCAAGCTGCCGGCACAGGAATAGAGCCTTTGAGATGCTTGAGGCCGAAAAAGTCCTGCGTTACCATGGGAACGGAGGCATTACTGTAACCCAGACATATAGTAGTTATTAGGGTGGGTGATACACCAAATGGTCATCATGCCCCTCTCTCGCTCTCTCTCTCTCTCGCCCCCCTCCACCTCTCCTCCCCATCTCTCTCTCTCTTCTTTCTGTGTTTCTCTCTCTCTCTCTCTCTCTCTCTCTCTCTCTCTCTCTGTGTGTAGGTGAGCGAGTGTTGGCCAGTGGTTCAGTGCAGCTGCCCCGCTTCACGCTGCTGGAGTCTGGTAGTCTGCTGATCAGCCCGTCCCACCTGTCCGACGCCGGCTCCTACACCTGCATGGCCAGCAACTCCCGTGGCATCGACGAGGCCTCCTCCGACCTGGTGGTCTGGGGTGAGTGTTTGTGTGTGTGTGTGTGTGTGTGTGTGTGTGAGAGTGTATGTGTGTGTGCATGTGTGTGTACACGTGTGTGTATGTGTGTGTGTGTGTGCATGTAGGCATGTGTTTGTGTGTGGTTGTGAGCCATCTGAATGTAAGACAGGATGTGGCTTAACCGAATGAATGTGTGTGAGGATGAAAGAATAGTGCAAACAGGTTTCCACCTCACTCTGTGTTTGCAGGTCTGTGTTCTCGCTTCCGAACACGCTGATTTAGTATGGCAGGATTAGCGCGCTCAGAGGCTCAGAGTATGGAACAAATCAGTTTTCACTTCACACTGTGTGTGTGTGTGTGTGTGTGTGTGCGTGTGTGCGCATGTGTGCATGTAGGCATGTGTTTGTGTGTGGTTGTGAGCCATCTGAATGTAAGACAGGATGTGGCTTAACCGAATGAATGTGTGTGAGGATGAAAGAATAGTGCAAACAGGTTTCCACCTCACTCTGTATTTGCAGGTCTGTGTTCTCGCTTCCGAACACGCTGATTTAGTATGGCAGGATTAGCGCGCTCAGAGGCTCAGAGTATGGAACAAATCAGTTTTCACTTCACACTGTGTGTGTGTGTGTGTGTGTGTGTGTGTGTGTGCGTGTGTGCGCATGTGTGCTTGTGTTTGTGTGTATGTATGCGATGGGGAAGCATTAATAATGAATGACTCTACCCAGAGCTGAAAGGCAATGGTACAGACTGATGCAGCAGGATTGTAAAGGCCCTCTGTGTGTGTGTTTGTGTTTGTGTTTGTGTTTGTGTTTCCAGCTCGGACCCGCATCACCAACCCTCCACAGGACCAGAGCGTCATCAAAGGCACCAAGGCCACCATGACCTGTGGGGTCACTAATGACCCGAGTGTCACCGTCAGGTGACCCCAGAAACACACACACATTTACACTCTTGTTGTCTGCTTCTTCATCTTCTGATTCCTCTTCCATCTTCTACCCCATCCTCTTCCTCTGTCTCTCAAACACTCACTCTCTCCTTCTCTCTCCCTTCCTCTTTTGCTCTCTCTCTCTCTCATTCCCTTCCCCTCTCTATCTGTTGCTCTTTTATTCATTTTCTCTCTCTCCTTCTCTCCTCTCTTCCTCCTTCTCCACAGCTGTCCCCTATCTCTCTTCCGTCTCATAAGACTGGGCTTTGATTTACTGTCACCTGCCACAGCACCTCCATTGATTTCATGGGGGATAAACAGATGAATATGTAAGCAGAGTAATAACTTAGATGCAGCCTTTAATTAAACACAAGACAGAGGAGATTAAATGGGGAATCGAAGCAGCTGCAATTAAACGCAGGGTGCGTGAATGAGCCTGTGCGTGTGTGTGTGTGTTTGTGTGTTTGACAGTGCGTGTCTGAGTTGCAGTTTGTTGTGGTGTGTGTTTGCGTATATATATATATATATATATATGTGTGTATGTGTGTGTGCGTGTGTGTCTCTGTGCGTGTGTGTGTGTGTGTTCGTGCGTGCGTGTCTGTGTGCGTGTGTGTGTGTGCGCCTCGATTAGGTTTTAATAATTAATTAGCTCTATTGTGTGTGTGTCAGTGGGGTTAAATGTGCTCTAATAGAAGACTGGCTCCTGCAGGCACGTCTGGGAGAAGGGGGGCTCAGCCATCGATGTGGGGGCTGTTCCGCGCATCCGCCTGGACTCGGACGGCACACTCCACATCTTCCAGACCTGGTCGGGAGACATCGGCACCTACACCTGCAAAGTCACATCTGTCGGGGGAAACGACACACGGAATGCCCACCTCCGTGTCAGGTAGCCGTACATGTCAAACACATACAAACATAGATAGACACACACACTCTCTCTCTCTCTCTCTCTCTTCCTCTCTCTCTCTCTCTCTCTCACACACACACACACACACACACACACACACACACACACACACACACACACACACACACACACACACACACACACTCTTATATCTTGTCATTGATTTGCCTTGTCCTTGTCTGCTGGGCCTTTTCTCCTCAATCATTTTGTCTTATTCTATTTACTGATGGCTCTCAGAGGCACAGCCTGCTCACTTCCTCAGCTGCTTGTCTTCTCTTCTCTCTCTCTCTCTCTCTCACTCTCTCTTTCTCTGTCTGACCTCTTCTCTCTCTCTTCTCCTCATATTTCATCTCTCACTTTTCCTCTCCCTCCTTTTCTCTCTCTCTCTCTCCCTCTGCTCAACACACACGCTCCATCTCCATCTGTTTTTTTCCTTATTCTCTCCTTCCCACTCTGTCTCGCAGGCAGCTTCCTCACTCTCCAGAAAACCCAATGGCCACCCTGAGTCCCTCCGAGAAGCGGAGCATTAACCTGACCTGGGCGCAGGCCTTCGACGGAAACAGCCCACTCATCCGCTACATCCTGGAGGTGTCCGAGAACAGTGAGTGGATAAATTAGAGTCTGAAAGCCTGAGAGCCAGACCGCACCGTGGCCAGTCACCCAAACTTGTGCTTCCCCCCTGGAGAATAAGCTTCTAGAACACTGAAAATATGGCATTCCCAAACGGTGTTACCGTGTTCTTGTGGCTCAACATACATACTGATGGACATGTGTTTCTGAACTTTGGATGAAAGCATCTGCTAAATGAATGAAGGGAAATGTAGTGTCCAGATGAATAAAGGGAAATGTAGTGTCCAGATGAATAAAGGGAAATGTAGTCCAAACTAGGATTTGTTAACTCTTGACACCAGGTGGGTGCGAGAGGTGGATGCGATGAGTGACATAACTAGGCTCAGTGTATGCATGTTAGTATTAAGTTAGAATTTACACCTTCTCTACCTCTCTGTCTGTCTGTCTGTCTGAAACAGACGCGCCGTGGACCGTGCTCCTGGCCAACATCGACCCCGAGGCGGCCAGCGTGTCGGTGGGCGGACTCATCCCCGCGCGCTCCTACCAGTTCCGCCTGTGTGCCGTCAATGACGTGGGCCGAGGCCAGTTCAGCCGCGAGACGGAACGGTGAGCGGCAGCCTCTTCATGTTCTGGGGTTGGGGGGGGGGGGTGCAGGGGCACAGAGTGGAAGAACGTCAGAGTTCTCCTGCTTTCTGCTGTGCTCTGCTGCCTTTGTCCTTGCCCTTCATACTGTGGCGGTTGTTTGCCAACAAACAAAGTATGGGGTGATACAGTAACCCCCACGTGGGATGGAGCAATTGAAAATCAACTGAAGGCTAGGCACAAGACTAGGCACAAGTTATTTCCACACATTGTTTGTGTTAGTGTGTTTGCACCGCCTGGTGTGTGTGTGTGTGTGTGAGTGTGTGTGTGTGTGCTTTTGTTAATATAGGCATATGTTTGCTGCAGTGCCAGAGTGGTGTGATGACATGTGTGTGTGCTGTAGTGCTTTGTTACAGTAAAAGGAGAATGCATGCTGTGTGTGTGTGTGTGTGTGCGCTTGCGTGTGTGTATGATTGGTTATATGTATGTATGTGTGTTCTATAGTGCTTTCAAAAAGGAATATGCACATTGTGCTTGTGTGTGTGTGTGTGTGTGTGCATGTGTGTGTGTGTGTGTGTGTGTGTGATTAATAAAGCAGGATGCATAGAGAATGCTGCCTGCCTGCTCTCTGCTCGAGACCAGCGCTGAGAAGCATGAATGAGTCACGACTTCAAACGGGCTCAGAACCCATGGGAATACTCTGATGTCTCAAGAACAGCTTCACACACACACACACATACGCACACGGACAGACACACACACAGATTCCATCACACAATCCCACAGAAACTAATTGATAGGAACTACAGGCGGTTTGAGGATGCCTTGAAAGTTAACGCATGTCAAATATATTTTGAATGTTTATGATATATTCATGATGGCCCTCTCACATTTGATCTCTCTGGAGCTACCCTGGGCATAACCCACAAAAAAGGGGGAAGGCAGCAGCTGCTTTTGCATAGTTGCAGAGTGAAAAAGATCATCAATCATGACATGTGGAGATAAAAGTCAAGATTGGGATAGGCCGGTATGATTGTATGACCGACCTCACCTGCATTGAAACAGTCCAGAGAAACACACACACACACACACATACACACATACACACACACACACACACGACAAGATTCAGTATACTTTAGTTGGGGCATACTTGCATGTGGCCTGCTTACTGCATCAGACAATATAAATGTATGACCAAACAAAAGCAGAACGTGAAGCGAGGGTGCATGAGACACTCTAGTGCAACACTGTGCAAGAGAATGGGAGTGGAAGCAGGCCTTTAAGCCCAACACACAACGTTATTATTCCCAGGCTGTGCTGCTACATGACTCACAAGAGATGAGAGGTATGAAAACACACACACACACACTCAATGATACACCCTGTTAATAATACTATGCCCATCCTGAACCTTCGCAAAGTTGTGTTTCCAAAACGTTGACTATAATATCACTACCCAAACAGTGAGCTGTCACATGAATGAACAACTACAGGCCTGTGGCTTTTAGCCCCTTAGCCACTAAATGTCATTCCAGCCTCTTTGGACCAGCATCCTTTTGCCTACAGGGAGAGCAGATCGACAGAAGATGCAATAGCTATTGCGCTTTATACTGCGTTGGAAACACCTGAAGCACAAGACCGCATATGCAAGAATGCTTTTCATCGATTAGAGCTCTGCTTTTAACGCATTCCTGCCGAACAAACTCATTGCCAAACTACAGGATCTGGGATTTAACACCTCATTATGCAGCTGGGTATTGGATTTCTTAACAAACCGCACACAGGCTGTCAGACTCTGCAAGCACGCATCATCCGCTCCATCCCTAAGCACCGGTCCTCCACAAGCACGCATGCTTAGTCCAATACTTTACGCCCTGTTTACACATGACTGCTCCCGCTCTTATCCTTCTACCTCCAAAATGAAATCTGCAGACGATACCACAGTGCCCTGCCTCATCTCAGACAACGACGACCCGCACAGGAGGGAAGTACATAAGCTGGCAGTACGGTGTAACCGTCACAACCCGGCTTAGAACATCAAGAAGACCCAGGAAGTGATCGTGGACAACACAACCACACCCCACTCTACATAAGTGGCGAGGCGTTGTGTTGTGGAGAAGGTGGCCAACTGCAAGTTCTTGGGCCTGACGGAGAGTGAGGATCTGTCCTGGAGCAGCAATACTGCATCAGCGCTGGGGAAAGCTCAACAGCGCCTCTTCTACCTGAGGAGATGAAAGCAGAAGCCTCTGGTGAATCTGGTGAACTGTGCCATCGTCAGTGTGTTGACATACTGCATGTCAGTCAGGGCAGCCAGCTTTTCAGAGAGTAATAAAGACTGCCGGGGAAATCACCAGGGCATAGTTACCAGACGTCACCACCATCTACACCTGCTGCTGCCTACGCAGGTCTCACCGCATCATCAGAGACCAGTCACAACCAGCCCACCACCTGTTTGACCTCCTGCTGGGTTATTCCATTCAATTCTGTTAATTATCACTCTATCTATGCAATTACAATAAAGACATTTGACTTGACTTGACTCGACACACACACACACACACACGGTCATACACACATACACATACACATACACATACACATACACATACACATACACATACACATACACATACACATACACATGCACACGCACAAGCACATGCACACACACACACACTTAGTTATGCATGTCTACACATGTATTCTACAGACACACAGTACCTGTGCTGCATACTAACACGATGCAGGTGCAGACACACAGGTGGACTCTGTTTTCATCATGCTGTGTTTTCAGTAGTTAATGTTCTTGTGTTACAGAGGCAATGTCTCTGTGATAAAAGTTAAACCTGCCTTGCTCTCTCAAGGAATAGCTTTGAATCCCTTCTTCACACAGACACAATTCAAAACACACATAGCGCATACCACTCCACATATATTCACACACACACACACACACACACACACACACACACACACACACACACACACACACACACACACACACACACACACACACACACACACACTGAGATCAGGCCAGACAGGGTGGAAACCACAGGGGTTTTGGGTGACATAACAGCTGCTTGTGTCTGTCTGTGTGTGTGTGTGTGTGTGTGTGTGTGTGTGTGTGTGTGTGTGTGTGTGTGTGTGTGTGTGTGTGTGTGTGTGTGTGTGCAGATGAAGTGAATCCTGCTGAGTCTCCGGCAGCGTGCCTTTGATGCTAACCAACGAGCTTTATCTGAACCCACCCCGGACCAAGTTACGCTGGGCCACGCAGCCCAAATCAAGATGTCAGCTTAAATTGATTTAAGGAACGTCAGTGCTGAGTGTGGCACTGTGGCATTAGCCCATTCTCTCCACGGCTCTCCTTTGATCAGCACCCCGGCCGGCCACCCGGCGCTGGAGGAGAAAAGCCTTCCTCCGGGGAGTCCTTCACAGAAACGCAGAACACTGGTGCTGCAGAGGAGGAGAGGAGAGGAGAGGAGAGGAGAGGAGAGGAAAGCCAGGGAAATGGCCACTGCTACCGCTCTGCTGATACTGCTCACTGGCAACGCATTGCTTTAAGCTCTGTCAGCCCAGCCCTGCACATACAACTATTAACTTTGGCAGAATGGCCTAGTTCTGGGGGGGCTTCACCTCATCATAGTGGTCAATGTACACACA
This sequence comes from Clupea harengus, assembly GCF_900700415.2. Taxonomy (NCBI): domain Eukaryota; kingdom Metazoa; phylum Chordata; class Actinopteri; order Clupeiformes; family Clupeidae; genus Clupea; species Clupea harengus. Next base: position 24,862,672 of record NC_045152.1, on the reverse strand, counting down.
CACACACACACTAATGAAGAAAAACACAAATAACAAAACAAAAATACCAAGTTAATTAAAAAAGTAAATACCGGGAAGTTTGAATAAATAAAAAGACCATTAGTACATGTAGTTAAAAATGACAAATACAAGTTGAACAAGTAGTATGACCATTTGAATGACAAGAGGGGGAGCTGGGGCGGTGGTGGGTGTTTGATTAGCGAGCCCAGCAGGCACATTTGAATGATAAAAGACAGGCTTAAATACACCGCCTTATTTCAAAGAGCCACTGTGATTGGTGCTGCTTCATCAGCTGAAGGTCAGTTGATGTGTTATACAGTAGGCAGGCTATTATGGCTGTCTGAACAAATGCTGTTCTTGATATCCTGCCTTTCTGTCCTTCTCTCTCACTCATTTTCTTTCATCCTTTCTACACCATCCAATCTCTCCCCCCCCCCTCTCTCTCTTTCCATCTATCTCTCCCACTCAACTCGTCCCTCCGCAGGCTGTCTCTGCCTGAAGAGCCCCCCAGCGCACCACCTCAGACGGTGATCGCCAGCGGCCGCACCAACCAGTCCATCATGATCCAGTGGCAGCCGCCCCCGGAGAGCCACCAGAACGGCCCGCTGCAGGGCTACGTCATCAGGTACGAGCCGCCGGGGACAGCCCCCTCATTGCCCTGCAGCAGCACACTGCCCCCTCATGTGTTTCACAGACTGGGTTCTCTTATCTGGAGGTTAGCAGTTAGCAGGTTTAAGGTTCGGGAAGTATAGGTCCTGAAATGTTTGTGTTTGCAGCCATGCACCGAGCCAGAACAGTTCATGCCGTAGTCTAGCCTTCAGACAGTTAGTTATTCATTCTATTATGATTCATTCATACATATTATTATCTCATGCAACTGGACTTTCCTCCTTTATACTGTAGTTGGTTGTGACGGCTGAATTGGGACTTACTGTTTTGTGGCTCAGACTAGAGATCCATGGACAGAATGTCCTGCTCCTAGCTCAAGTCCTGCTCACTTGGCAAGGTCCGAAGTGCTCAACACGTTCATCGCAAAGAGCCCTGCTGCAGCTAAGAACAACCTCAAGGGCTAAACAGTAATAACTCAAAGAGGTTTTTGGCATGGAGGTGCCGTTTGATGCCATTAGTGCAATCATAATCACAGTGTGAAACTAATAACCCCATAATGTGGAGAAAAGTGCCTGGTTCAAATATGTTCTCTCAAAATGTTAAATGTGAGCGTTTTAGCTGAATACATATAGTTGCGAAGCCAGTCACCAAAAAGCCTTGTTCTGTGACTCATCTCCCTCTGGCCTGGCTTGTGTCTGGTAGGTACTGTCTCTCTGGTCTGCCAGTGGACTGCCAGATCAAGAACATCACCAACGCTGACCAGACAAACATGCTGCTGGAGGACCTCATCATCTGGACCAACTACGAGATCGAGGTGGCAGCCTACAACGGAGCAGGCCAGGGCGTGTTCAGCCACAGGGTCACAGAGTGGACCCTACAGGGAGGTGAGGAGAAACACACAGGCTGCTGTCTGTGAAACTTTTATTTTTGTTTTGTTGTACTGTGTAAGTATTTTTTTGTTTGGTGGATTGTGTATGAGGTAAGGCAATCTGTGGTTCTTTTCTGTGCTATTTCCTGTGCTATGCTATTAACATGTACTGAGAACTGTATGCCTGTGACACTGTACACAGTATCACTTAAAATGGGGTGTTTTAAAGGCACAACCTTAGAGTAAATATCTAAATCATTCAGACATCCTCTTCCTAATAATTCCCGCCATCTTTTCCCTCTGACCTTAAAATTCCCGTTTTGTTGCCTGCAGTTCCCACTGTTCCCCCGGGTAATGTCCAGGCCGAAGCTGTCAACTCCACCACTGTGCGTTTCACGTGGAACGCCCCGAGCCCACAGTTCATCAATGGCATCAACCAGGGCTACAAGGTCTGTGTCTCACCACTGCCCTCCAGTGTCAAAAGGCAGAAGAGCAGGAGATCACAGATCTCTTGCCATAATGATGTCCTCCCAACCTCATTTTTTTGTTGTTTTTTATTTGATACGTCCTTCACATGTAGCTCTTGGCATGGGAGCCTGGCCACGAGGACGATGTCAGCATGGTAACGGTGCGGCCCAACTTCCAGGACAGCGTGCACGTGGGCTACATCTCGGGCCTGAAGAAGTTCACCCAGTACTCCACCTCCGTGCTCTGCTTCACCACGCCAGGGGACGGACCCCGCAGCCCAGCCCAGAGGGCGCGCACCCACGAGGACAGTGAGTGACAGCAGCTTCCACACCATGCAGACGACCATGACTCAGACAGACGTAGTTCACAGCAATAAAGTAGAGTTTTTTCTCAGTAGAAAGTGAATCTGTTTCTTCAACTATGGTTCGTAAGAGAGTGTTAATATCTGTCTGACGCTCCATGCAGCCCCCGGCCCCGTGGGTCATCTGAGCTTCACAGACATCCTGGACACTTCCCTCAAAGTCAGCTGGAAAGAACCAAACGAGAAAAACGGCGTTCTCACGGGTAGGCAGCCTCTTAAAAACACCCATCAGTTAATGATATGAACTTTTTTCCGTTTGTTTCATCGCTTCATCTGTTTTCATAACCTTTCGGCTGTAGTGTCAGAAACCTCCCTCTCTGAGATGAAATAATGTTTCTCTCCATTCCACGGCAGGCTACCGCATCTCCTGGGAGGAGTTCAACCGCACCAACACTCGCGTCACCCACTACCTGGCCAACCAGACCCAGGAATACCGCGTCACCGGCCTGACTGCCCTCACCACCTACACCATCCAGGTGGCCGGCATGACCTCCAAGGGCCAGGGCCAGCTCTCCTCCTCCACCATCTCCTCCGGGGTTCCGCCAGGTCAGCCAGTGCACAGCCTGCTCACACTCCAGAAATCCAGAGCTTTTCTGTTACCATTACGCCGTGTCAGGCTGGAGAAACGCTGTAGATCTGTCAGAGAGTAATTGTGGTCAGACAGGTAGAACAGATCTTGACTGCAGTTAGCATGCCCTTTGCTTTGATGGGAAAGGAACAACATGCCCTTTGTCTGATGATGGGCGCTGTGGAGTGAAGAGTCTGCCCTATTCCTACTTCCTAGTCAAACAGATCCTCTCCCTGGGGCTGACTGATGGTGCTATACACGGCACAGACACTAGAGGGCGCTGTGCTGTTGTGCGGCAGTGTGTTAATGTAAAGGCCACACCTCAGTCCAGACCTCCAGAGATTCTTCCTGCTAAGCCTCTGATTGCTCACACTCTTTGTGCAGAGATGCCTGGACCCCCCACCAACATCGCCATCTCCAACATCGGCCCCCGCACGGTCACACTGCAGTTTAAACCCGGCTACGATGGCAAGACCTCCATCTCACGCTGGCAGGTGGAAGCACAGGTACAGCAGACATGAAGTCTGTGGATGCCCCTCTCTCTCTCTGTCTCCCTCTGCTATGCTCTGGATCTTGCTAATAAATTGTCTGTCTTTCACTTGTTTTCTGTCTTTCACCTTGTCTTTCCATGTTAGCTTCTCATCCAGTGCCCTTTCTATCACCTCATATTGATCTTTTGTGGTCTCTCTCGCTCGCTCTCTCTCTCTCTCTCTCTCTCTCTCTCTCTCTCTCTCTCTCTCTCGCTCACTCACTCACTCACTCACTTTTATTTATAATGCACTTTACATAAAGCTGGTGAAAGGATTCTTTCAGAAACTCTGCCTCTATGGACAGAGAGAACTGCTATGGACAGACTTTTTTTTTTTACACTTGCTTTACTCTCCCTAATGACTAACCCTTTCTTTTGTTCTCCTGCTGCCTATGTCCACAGATTGGTGTGATCGGGGAAAATGAGGAGTGGCTCACGGTTCACCAGCTGACCAATGAGCCAGATGCCCGATCACTGGAGGTCACTGGCCTGAACCCCTACACCTTCTACAGGTAGGACCTCTGTCTCCTACAACTGCACGCCTATAGGGGTTGGTGCAAATAGAACCTCATAGCTGTCGTAGATACACATATAAGCCATGAACACGGTGCAAATAGAACATCATAGCTGTCGTAGATACACATATAAGCCATGAACACGGTGCAAATAGAACATCATAGCTGTCGTAGATACACATATAAGCCATGAACACGGTGCAAATAGAACCTTATAGTTGTCATAGATACACATATAAGCAATGAACACGGTGCAAATAGAACATCATAGCTGTCATAGATACACATATAAGCCATGAACACGGTGCAAATAGAACATCATAGCTGTCATAGATACACATATATGCAATGAACACGGTGCAAATAGAACATCATAGCTGTCGTAGATACACATATAAGCCATGAACACGGTGCAAATAGAACCTTATAGTTGTCATAGATACACATATAAGCCATGAACACGGTGCAAATAGAACATCATAGCTGTCATAGATACACATATATGCAATGAATACGGTGCAAATAGAACCTTATAGTTGTCATAGATACACATATAAGCAATGAACACCGTGCAAATCGAACCTCATAGTTGTCATAGATACACATATAAGCCATGAACACGGTGCAAATCGAACCTCATAGTTGTCATAGATACACATATAAGCAATGAACACCGTGCAAATCGAACCTCATAGTTGTCATAGATACACATATAAACAATGAACACGGTTCTGTGCTGTCAGGTTCCGCATGCGGCAGGTGAACATAGTGGGCACCAGCCCCTCCAGCCAGCCCTCCAGGAAGATCCAGACCCTGCAGGCTCCTCCAGACATCTCCCCCTCCAACGTGACCCTACGCACGGCCAGTGAGACTAGCCTCTGGCTTAGATGGGTGGTAAGTTCATCTGCTTAGTATGAATGCCCACACATACACAGTGGTTTTTCTCCAAACTCCAGTATCCTTTTGTGTACTGACAATAACATGAAAAATAAGTAGATCAAACTTGTCTGTGAACTTCAACTTGAGAACAAGATCTTTGGAATGATGATATATGAGAAAGTGTCTTACAAATGACTTACTGTATATGCATATGAATATGAACACATTAGCATTAACTACCTCACACTACCTGAGTTTCAACTGAGTCTAAGTGTTTGTCTGGTTTCACACTAGCCTTTGCCAGAGTGGAAGTATAATGGGAACCAGGACCTGGTGGGCTACCGGGTGCAGTACTCACGGGCGGGGTCAAAGGCCGGGGTCCTGTCCCACGTCATAGCAGACCGCCTAGAGCGGGAGTTCACTATCGAAGACCTGGAGGAGTGGACCGAGTACGAGGTACGCGTGCAGGCACTGAACGGCATCGGAACCGGACCTCTAAGCCGATCCATCATCGGCAGGACCCGCGAGTCCGGTGAGCATCCCAGCATCTCCCTCTCTTTGGCTGCATTTAAGATGATTTCTGCAACCACTTTTCTACACTATAGTATGCCTTTGCTGAAATCTTCTCAACAGATGGCATTGCACACTAACCCATGTTGTTTGACCTCTCATCAGTTTAACAAATTGCTTCCCTATTTTTTCAGACTCATCTATATATCATCACAGTATGCTTTTTATTTTCTTCAAGAAAAGAAAAAGGAATTTGACTCTGGCCTGACCCATGCCTCTAACCCCTCTCCCACAGTGCCCTCCTGTGGCCCCAGCAACGTCTCGGCCTTTGCCACCACCTCCAGTAGCATCCTGGTCCGCTGGGGGGAGGTCCTCGAGCACGACCGCAATGGCCTCATCCTGGGCTACAAAGTATGCATAGGGCCTTTCTACCAACTGAAAAATTTAGTTTTTAGTGAAGTTTTTCTTCACGTTTCTTTTCTTTTCTTTAAATTACCCTTAAAACATTACTGGGGAACTTTCAGTTTCATATTGTATGTTACAATCATCCACTTCCCTGCATACCCTCACATGTCCCTTCTGCTGGGCTGATCCAGACACAGTGTCACGGTGGGGATCTCTGAACACAACATCTGCTCCTTCCCCTTCCCCCAGGTGGCCTATAAGGAGAAGGACCTGGACACGGACCTGAGGTTCTGGACGGTGGAGGGCAACACCAGTCACAGCGTGCAGCTGACCGGGCTGGGGAAGTACGTGCTGTACGAGATTCAGGTCCTGGCCTTCACCCGCATCGGAGATGGCAGGCCCAGCTCGCCCCCCATTCTGGAGAGGACCCTTGATGACGGTGAGGGGTTGGACTGACCTCACCCTGCACCCCTCACTGGGTGTCAGTTCAGCATTCGGAACCGTGTTTGAACTGCTTTGATGTTTCCACTGCTTAAATTGCTTTACAGCTTGGCTGTTTTTTATTGTGTTTTACTCTTCCAACAAGACTTTTTGGACTATGCTTACAGCACATATAAATGCACGAGGAAGGTTCTTCCTGTTCTGCATGGTGACTGTCATGAAGTGAGGGTGTGACATATGTGCTCTCCTCACTCTTACCTCCTGCAGTGCCAGGCCCTCCGATGGGCATCCTCTTCCCTGAGGTGAGGACCTCCTCAGTCCGGCTCATATGGCAGCCTCCAGCCCAGCCCAACGGCATCATCCTGGGTGAGTTCACACACAGCGCCCCCCATACTGTTCCTCTCGTGTGTCCTCGTGTTCACACTCCACTGACCTTCTGCACCCCTGTGCCGCACCTATCTGTCACAGCCTATCAGATCACTTACCGCCGGAACTCGTCCACGAGCAACGCGGCCACCGTGGACGTCCTCAGCCCCAGTGCGCGTCAGTACACGGCGACCAGCCTGAAGCCCGAGAGTGTGTACGTGTTCCGCCTCACAGCTCAGACCAGGAAGGGCTGGGGAGAGGCTGCCGAGGCCCTAGTGGTCACCACGGAAAAAAGAGGTACAAAACTGACTCAGCACAACTCACAAATGTATCGCAGTTACGTTCTTCCCTCTGTTCTTATCTAAGTGTGTGTGTGTGTGTGTGTGTGTGTGTGTGTGTGTGTGTGTGTGTGTGTTCATCCTCAGCTCACCCGCAGCCCACCAGTAGGCCTGTGGTGCCCCAGGAGGAGGTCCAGGCTAGGAGCGTGCTGTTGTCATGGGAACCAGGCAGTGACGGCCTTTCCCCGGTCCGCTACTACACGGTCCAGTACCGAGAGCTGCCGGACAGCAACTGGACTGTGCATTCAGCCTCGGTCAGCCACGAGGCCAGCTCCTACATTGTGGACAAGTAAGGAATCAGGCTTAGATGGTGGCTTGGTTGTAAGTCAGTAGCTACCATTGGCATCAGGCAAAATGAACAGAATGAGATATTAACACTATATAAAATCAGGCAACATTTGAGAGGATCTGGCTGATGCAGTAGCATTCATTCAGCTGCCTTTTCTCTGCAGACTCAAGCCATTCACCTCCTACCAGTTCAAGGTGAAGGCCACCAATGATATTGGAGACAGTGAATACAGTGAAGAGAGTGAGGCCATCACCACCCTGCAGGATGGTAAGATCACATGACCAGATACTCTGACTCATCATTATTTATAACGACACAGCCCATAGGAATGAACTGTTCTATCCTCATCCTGGATGCCTCTGCACAAAGAAGAGCTATTATGTGCATCTCACAATAGGAAGTGATGTCGTAGATAGTTCTAAGACAGAACGCTGCTGTTCTCTGGCCCCAGCCATGACTTCATGCTTAATTGTCAGGCATCGTTTGCGCCTCTCAGACGTGCTAATAGCCTGTCAACGTGCAAACGACTGTCCTGCCATCAGTACGTCCAGTGTTTGTGTTGTTTGTGTGTTCACAGCTGGCATTTGCAGATCACAAGTTGTTTATTCCACTTCAGTATTGTTTGACTCAGATGTCTTCTCTGTCTCTCTTTCGCTCTTCCTCCCCCCCCCCCCCCCCCCCCCCCACACCCATCTAACCTTCTACCCATCTGTAGCGCCAGACAAAGCTCCCACAATCCTCTCTGTCACGCCGCACACCACCACGTCCGTGCTGGTCCGCTGGAAGGTAAGAAGTACTCACCGCACAGAGTCAAGAGAGCAGAGAGCCGGGGCGAATGATAATGCAGCCAGAGATGTGGCTCTCGACCATAAGGTCAGGTGTCATATGAAATATGAATGGTGCAAGGGGAATAATTGAATGTCTGCGCACCGGGTTTGCTCCTCTTGTGCATGTTTAATTCATCGCCATTCAAACTGACAAGGCCTCATTCTGGCCTGAAATTAAGCTGGCAGATGAGTGAGCACGCCTGGTGTGAAATGAATAGCAGGAGGAAATTATATTATTCTTCCCCCGCAAAGCATGATCTTGGCCAGGGCCTTGCACAGGGTGAAGAAGAGAGCTGGAGGGGCTCTTCTGTATTTCTTTCTTTCTCTCTCTCTCTTCTTCTTCTGCTTTTTCTTCTCCATTTTTTCACGACCTCACAGTCTTCTCATCTCCTCCCTCTCTCTGTCTAGCCTCCATCTGAGGAGCAGATCAATGGCGTCCTGCTGGGCTTCCGCGTGCGCTTCCGAGAGCTGCACCACGACCGCCTGAGGAGCTTCACGGTGCGCACGGTCAACAACCCAGCTGCCAGCTGGGCCGAGCTCACCGGTGGGTCTCACCACCCTGGGTTTACCACCCAACCACACACACACACACACTACCACCCCCTCTCAGTCTGCCGTCTGTCTGCGCCCCCCGCGGCTCACTCTGATCCAGAGGGAGAGAGAGAGAGAGAGAGAGAGAGAGAGAGACAGACAGACTGACAGACAGACAGAACGAGACAGAGAGAGAGAATCACAGCCAGGCACACAACCATTAGAGATCTCAGTGGCTGCATCCAGAAGCTAAATGCCACAATGATGGATTCCTCATTTAGGGAGAGAAAATGGCGCTTTTATAGCAGAGCTGCTGACCAGAGTGAAGATGATGAATAAGTAATAGTGGA